>NC_142028.1:118138495-118438495 GCF_982192425.1 Myodes glareolus | reverse complement strand
GCCAACCTGATCAATAAAATGAGCCTACACAGAGAAACACTATCTTGAATAAGCCAACACACACACACACACACACACACACACACACACACACACAAATCATATAAAGACTTAAAATAAGCATGTAAACAATGAAATCAATCAAGGACTAGACAAGAAATTTACCTACATGAACAAGAGTATAGTAACTTAGAGTAGAAATTGAAAACCTGGAGGAAAATCAGCAAAGAAACTGAGACAATGGAAAAAAAAACAAACAGAAATTACAGAAATAAAAGAATGATTAAATTAGTGAAAAAGTTTAAAAATACAGAAAGACTGTCAGAGAACTTTGTTAACATATAAGACTAAACATGAGAACAAAGTTTTAGGGTTGAAGACAAAGTGATGACTATGATATGACTAGAAATACTATATAAATAAAAAATAAAATGATTAAAACTTCATAAAAATAAATATAATATACATAGCAAAATCAGGAACTGACGTAAAATCAAAAGACATGAGCAATTGTTTTTTCAAATACTGTTCCAGAAAATTTGCAACAAATAGAAAAAAGCATCATCATTTAGAAAAACAAATAGAGAAGAAAGTTACCTAACATATCATAATCAAATATCTAAAATAGAAACAAAAAAAGAATACTAGAACTTTAAGGGGAAACCACCATTACATAGGAAACAAAAAATATTAGAAAAATAATCACTTTTTTTCTCATCACCAACCCTAAAAAGTAAACAAGTATCAAACACGATCAAGCACTAAGAAGCAATTCTCAAGTAAGATTGCTATAGATATAAAAGTTGTCTCTATCCATTAAAGGTGTCTCTAAAATTAATGAATAAATAACATTTTAAAACAATACAAAAGAAGACAATGTAAGATAATCAAGGAAGCACAGTTTAAAGTTCTTCAATAAATCTATTCTATACATGTATAAGAGAAAAATTCTTTTATCCATTTGAGGATTAGAATAGAGAAACAAAGAAGATCAAGATAAAAGCGAGAAAAAGAGGAAGGGAGGGAGAAAGTCCAGAGGGAGGAAGAGGGAGAAAGGAAAAGGGAGAAATGGAAGGAAAGAGGACTGGGGTTGTGGTAATGAATTATAGCCAACACAGTAAACCAACAATCCCTATTTATAATATGGGAGGAGAAAGAGAAATATCAAAAAGCCAATAAACTAGAATACCAACTAACAAAATAATTAGAAATAGTAAAATACCTTTAACTCCTTAAAATATTAAAAATAAATGACCTCAACCCCCCTGTAAAATATGCAGACTGAGTGAAATAAAAATCAGTATCCAACCATATGTTGACTCTAAAATATGCACATAGCTATGTAAAAACTGATAATCAAGGAACAAGGAACAGAAATCAACTCACTAAGCAAAAAGCAATTGTAAACAAGCTGATATAGTAATTTTATATTTGATGAAGTATGTTTCAAATAAATTATTCAGACCAGAAAGGGTGTAGCTACATATTAACAAGTGGGAAAATTAATAAAAAGGATATTTGGAGTTCAAAATTGCATAGGACATGAATAACACTAATAACAAAAGGACGCATTTTCTGACACAGTAAGATTGAAAGATTCAGCCCCTCTCATATTTAGGTAATTCTTCCAAACTAAAAGTCACCAAAATATACTTGAGAGCTAAATTATCCCATAGCTATCTGTGTTTAATTTTGTCACATTATAAGTTCAAAAGAACATGCGAAGTAGAAAAAGACACATCTCCTTAGTAAATTGGGAGCATGGGGACCATGAGAGAGGGTTGAAGGGTAGGGGAGCGGAAGGGAGGAGAGCAGAGAAAAAGAAAGCTTTTAGAAATGCAGAAGTAAAATATGTCACTGTGTCTCATAAAGTCATCGGCATAAAATGGAAAAAGAACAGCGTAAGGGAGGTCGGTCCGCAGCAGCCGACACGTGCTATGCCGCCTCTTATTTGCTTGCAGCCCTTGTAGGCAACTCCTCTCCTAGCGCCAAAGACATTAAAAAGATACTAGAAAGCGTGGGCATCGAGGCGGACGATGACCGGCTCAACAAGGTCATCAGTGAGCAGAATGGGAAAAACATTGAGGTTGTCATTGCCCAGGGTGTTGGGAAACTTGCCAGTGTGACTGCTGGGGGAGCTGTGGCTGTTTCTGCTGCCCCTGGCTCTGCAGCTCCTGCGGCTGGTTCTGCCACCGCTGCAGCAGAGAGAGGAGAAGAAAGAAGAGAAGAAGGAGTCCGAAGAGTTGGATGATGACATGAGATTAGGCTTGTTTGATTAAGTCTCTGCTCCCCTGCAAATAAAACCTTTTTATGTATCTTGAAAAAAAAAAAAAGAACAACGTAAGTATGCGGTAGGTTTTAATGTGACATTTAAAAAGGTTTTTAGTGGTAGTTATCCCTTTCATCAAATCACACACCCCATCTAAACTGTCCTATTCAATTATTTTTGTTTCCTCCTTCATAACAGCTCTGTTCTGTGCTCTCTGTTCTGTGCATTGAAATCTTTTTCTCTCCGGTCTCTTACTATATTTCTAGTTTCTATCTGGTATCATAATTAAGGATAAATATTCAAAGATTCAAATCTAACAACCGAATATGAGAGAGAATATGTAGGGCTTGTCTTCCTGGGTTTGGATTGCCTTAGTCAGGAAAATTGTTTCTAGCTCCATCTAACACTTGAAAATTCCATTTTTTAATTATAGTGGGATGATATTCTCTTCTGCATATGTATCATATTTTCATAAGCCATTCATGATTTTGTGAATACTTAGACTTTCTGTTTCTTTGCTATTGTGAACAGAGCATCAGTGAAGATAGATAAGCAAGTATCTCTATAATAAGACATAGAGTCCTTTCAGAATATGCCCAGGAGTATTGTGGTGGTTTTGAAGAGTATGGCCCCTAAAGTTTCACTTTTTTGAAAACTTAATAATCATGGAGTGGTACTCTTGGAGAAGGAGTTGTGGTCTTGTGGGAGGAAGTGTGGGGGTGAACTCTGGGGTTTCACAATCTCACACCAGGCTGTGCATATTCCCCTCCCCCTCACTCTCTCAGTAAATGAGCTCTTGGCCTCATCCCCAGCACCACATCTACCTGTTGCCATGCTCCCTGCCATGATGATAATCCTCCAAGTTCCCAAGAATATGTTTTCCTCTGTAAGAGATGTCTCTTCCCAGCAACAGAGCAGCAAGTTAGGCAAGTGGTACAGCTGTGTCACATGGAAGCTCTAGATTGTAGACAGTCTTCTGTATTTAATTGGATAGAGATTGTATCAGGTTGTACCTCCTTCAACAGTGAATATGTCCTCCTTACCACTCCACACCACATTTGTTTCTTTTATTTATTTTTTTTTAGGTGTCCATTTTCGGTTTTTCTCAGACAGGGCTGCTCTATGTATCCCTGACTGACCTGGGACTCACTGTGGAGAACAGATTAGCCTCTAACTCCTAGAGATCTGCCTGCCTGTGTATCTTAAGTGTGTTTTTTTTGAATATGTTAGTTACATAGCACATCTTCATGAAGATGTTTCAGTATATCATTTATGAGAAAAAAGTTATTCTTTTTAGGTCTTGGCTTCCTATTTTTCTTATTTGGAAATTATTTTATGTGCAAAGAGTTTCATTCACATGGTCACTCCTAAATATTATTAACCCTTGGCAAACAGAAGATAGGAACCCCTGAGAGCTGTGCTTCAGTGAATTGCTGTAACTTGACATGTTTGACTTCAATATGAGTGACTGGAAGCTTGTTGTCTTACATTCAAATAAAAGGGAAGAAAGCATACAGATTCACAGATAGAGCTCCTTCCTTTAATGGTTTTATACCAACTGCCAAGTTGTGGATCATGGCATACTCTGAAATCCTCTACCATTAAAAACTTTGATGTAATTCTCTTTTGTATTTTACATGTTAATATTCTTCTTTCTGTTTCTCTATCTACTTCTGTCTCTTATTCTCTCTCTCTATCTCTCTCTCATTTTATGTATTTTATAACTCTCGCTGACCACTTAGAAATTTGAGCTTTCATGGTAATTATGAGTTAGTAGCTTTGGAGAATAGGGATGATGGAGTCACGTATAGTCTTAGTCAAATAAGTTTAATAGAAATTTCGTTTGTATTTTAAATTAGTGGAAGATCCCTCTGCTTAAGGGAAACATCCACTGCTCACTGGAGTACAGGAGATTCTTCATGTGGTAGCATGTATATTTGATTTATCTTTAGGCCTTTCTAGTTACAAGACTAAGATTGTAGATTCTGCTGCTGGATGGCCTCTACCTATGCTTGTACAAATGAGATATTCATGAAAAGGTATTACCAGATGTTACTATATCACAGAATATGTTAGTACTGTTATGCTTGCCTTTCCCAGATGTCATGGGATTATCTCATGTATGAGACAAGAACTGTTATTATGATAATCTATAAATATGCTTAATTAGCATAGACAGATTTCTTATCAGTGGTTGGTATATTCATTTGGCAAATTTTTCCTTTCCCATACTGCCAATTTTCAGTTTTTGAAAGTCTGCCAATCTAGCTCCAATAGCTTTAAATCTAAAGAACATTTCCATTGTACTTCTGTGAAACATTTGCTTAAAATTTCATCTGTATTTTATTTTTTTCTACTTCAAAATCCAATAATACTTTCTTACTATTGTTAGTCACTCATTTTTACTAGCTACTATGACAAAATCCATAATATCAACTTAAGAGAAAAGATCTTATTTTATTCATGGTTTTAGATATTTCAATGATTACAACTGGTTATTTTGCAATGGTCTATGCATAAGACAAAATAACCTGGCACCAAGATGTTGGGGCAGATAAAGTTGCTCATCATCATGCACAAAGCCCAAGAAGAACATGCCCACGACAAGATATTTCCCTTCAAAAAATGTCCTCAATGACTTGCCTTCTCTAACCAGGCTCTACCTCTAAAAATTTCTGCCACTTCCCAATTAACATCATTGCAGTAAGAATACATTACTAGAATAAACCATGATAAAGTCAGATCTTTCATCAGCTGACAACCCAGCCTGGAACATATAAGCCTTTTGTTGAAAATACTTCAGAATCAAGCCCCAGAATTCCTTTATGAATACATTTGCCTTGCTTGCTGTGAAACAAAGACCATAATTTACCAAAGCCTCTGAATTATCCAGGTCTTGTTTTTTTTTTCTTTTCACAATGCAACATTTTATGTCTTCATGGTTGTTTCCAACTTGGACTTTTCAACTCTGAAGTGTCCTCTATATCCCCTGAAGTGTTTTTATGCAATTTATTTTTCCTAGTGCCTGCTGACTGGCTTTTAGTTGTTGCTATTTTTTTGTTTTTTTTGTTCATGTTCATTTTTCGAAACATGGGCTAAAGAATAAAGAACATCTACTTCTAACAACCTCACATTTTAGGGGAATCAATATAGGAGATTAATAGATTTTTAAAAGCATAAATTATCTCAGTTTATCAATTTTACAATTCAGACATCCACTAATTCAAAAAATATACATTTCTCAGGCTACAACTCTGGAGCTGAGTGCATGATAATATGAGCAAAAATATGATTCTTCAGAGATACCATGAGGAAGCTGAGCTTTGTAATTTTAATAGTTGTCTTGGGCAATGGAATTGTTATTTTAATTTTTAATTTCCTAATGGTATATCATGATGAACACATTTTTATATCATTGATTTAAAATTCATTTTCTTCATAAAATTTTGTATTCCATTCCTTTTCCTATTTCTACATGGAGTTTTAAATTTGTTGTTGCTAAATTACTAGAATGCCTCCAGTGTTTTTGGATAACAACATTTCTTCTGTCAGACATATACGTTGAAGATAATTCCTCTAAGTTTGTAGTTTATCTTCTCATTCTCTAAGCATTGTCTTCAACCCCAAGATTTATTTTTTATACTAAAATATATTATGTTCTTTGCTGTCTGGTTTGATGTAATAAAAGACACTGAAGTACAGATCATACTAAAGTTATCTTCCTAAATCAGTGTAACTTACTTCTTTCTAAATACTGTTTGTATGCACAGACAAGTGTAGTGTTCACCCCTTATCAAATAAATTTTGTAGGAGATCAAGACCATTACAGAAATCCACAACTACTCAAAAGGCATAGAATAACTAACTGCTGGGTGACAGCACCAATAACTACATCTACAACACAGCCACTGTAACTGAGGCCCAGGGAGCATCAAAGAAGAGGGGTGACAAGGTTGTAGCAACCAGAAGACCAGGATATTTGCTCCGAGCTTATGTGCTCTATAGAAAATGGACAATTTGCACTCATGAAATCTTAGCAGTTAGGATTGCTTAAAGAAGACCTGCAAAATGACAACACCTGATGCCATGTTAATATGGGTAGTGGAAATGTCAAAAGGTCCACCCCCTAGATGAAGTGCTTCATACAAGAAAGACTTTTGAGATAAGGAAAATTAGGCTTATTTCAGGATGAGAGTCCCAATTATTGGTGGTGAGATATAGCGGCAGAGTTACTGGGAGAATAGGGCTGTGTGTGTGTGTGTGTGTGTGTGTGCGCGCGTGCGCGCGTGTGTGTGTATGTATATATGTAAGTATGTGTAAATGTAATATTCATAAATGAAATAAAAACAATAATACATTTAAAAAGAAATAGGTTCAAGATAATCTTCATCTACATTAAGCTATGTCTCAAAACAATGTGGTTACAGAGACATCTCAATTGCTAAGTAACTTGATAAATATTCATGAACACCTGAATTTAGTCCAGGCATCCGCAGAAGCCAAGCAGCCTACAAACACTTGTACCTCCCTTTCCACTTCTACCTGCCTTATATACAACTGTACACACATGTGAATACACCCACACAGACATGCACACATGCAGAGAGACAGACAAAAGTAAAATAAATAAAATAAATCAAACAAAAGGAACATTCATGTGAATTAGGATATTAAGAGTGGATTAAAAGGAGAAGCAGATATGTGAATATAAAAGCCTTCATGACATACTATAGACATTCCTAAAAATGTATGAAGAAATGTTTTATTCCAACGAAATATTTAGTTGAATGTGATGAAAAATCTTGATTATCAATTTAATTGGGCCTGGAATCAGATGTTCCTCTGGGCAGATCTGTGAGTATATTTCCTACTAAGATTCACTTTCTGGTGAACAAAAGGCTGTTTTCTCTACTTCCCTTCACTGACACTGGAAGCCAGAACATTTTGGCCTTTCTTTTAGGTTGCAGAGTGTTGACTCAGGAATCCCCCAGGCCTTAAATGCCAGATTGGAACTGCTGAGACATTCAGCATTAGAGAATGAGCAGTGATTGAATCTTGTCCTCTCCAGCATTTAACTAGTCACAATTGGAACACCAAAGCTTTATTGTGTAAGAAAATCTAATAGTCCCTACTTTTAAAAATATATATTCATTTCTTTCATTCTTTACTTCTAAACAATTCTTACTAATGAACATAGTATTAATAAAAATAAAACATTTTTGAAGTGTAATGTATGATAGCATATTTTGAGTTTATTTTTGAATTCATTAAGTAAATTTGATTGAACTTATTAGCTTGAATTTCTAGTATGATAGCCATCAATTGATATAACCCATTAATCAAAGTATCACAAGACTGAAATAAATATAATTGTCAATTAAAATTAAATTTTTGAGCAAAACACTGTTAAAAACTACCATCTCCTGCCACATAAGCCCAATTACTTAAGTTATTCTTGAAATATTAATTCAAGCATTTCTAAAACTCTTGGTTTGTAGGAGAACTGGCTCTTCAATGAATTTACTGTAGGAGAACTGGCTCTTCAATGAATTTACTGGGTCATCTTATCCATGTCAATGTGTCTTCTTTTGTAAAAGAAAAGTGTTAACAATGGCATTAGCTGAATGAATATTACCAAGTAAAAGCTTGTTCTGTATTCTTAGATTCAATAAGTAGTCACATCCTTTTCATGGCAAATTTATTGTGAATTATTCATACTTGATAGCTATGTCAACATGACAACAGCAAGAGTCATTTGGGAAGAAATAATTACAATTTAGAAAAATGCCCCTGGAATACTTTCTTGTTTGGTGATTGATGTTTGAAGGCACAAGTAATGGTGGGTTGTGCCACACTTAAGCTAATAGTCCTGAGTGTTATAAGAAAGCAGGTTGATCAATCATGAGAAGCAATCAATAATCAACATTCTTTTATGTCATCAACTAAAATCCAAGATACTGAGGACCTGTGAGTATTTTTCTTAATCAGCTTATATTAAGAATGAAAATCCACTTTAATTTGGGCCAGACATTTTAGTGGCAACCCCAACAAAAGGAAAAGAGGGAAGGAAATTCTCTTTTTGCTTGCTTGCCCTCAGTTCACTGGCAAGTTATTCTATAAGCTACTGTGTGGAAAAGCAGTCAGGAGCAAAACTGGTCCAGTAAGATGAGGAAGAACAGAGAATAGTTTCCTTTGATGCCCAACGTGGGTTTCTCAAGTTTTTCCAAAGGATCTGAAGAAGATTTATAAAAGGGGGGATTATGAAATTCATTAAAAAAGTTGAGGACAGATTCTTGGTTGTTTCTCCCATGCAGGCCATGTTTCAAAGATGCCTAGGCCTTTGGGTTTGAGCACAGCATGGCAGATTCCTGTCATGAATCTCCAGAGGCATCTCCAAGCCATACAGCATGCTGCATGGTGGATTTAGCTTTTATTCATACAGGCAAAAAAGATTTGTGGGCACCATGCTACAAGCTGCTTGTTGGCAGTGTGGGCCCTCTCCTTCCCTGAGTTGGGTCAGTGAGTATGGCAATCAGAACTGGAGGTGAACATACCTCTGCCATGTTGAAAAGCCAAATGGGGTTGAGTCAACAGCCAAAGTCATGGTTTCATCCTTGTCATGCCTGTTTAGCATTTTAAAAACGCTCCTGGTCAGAAAATTAATACAAATACACAATAAGGTCAGATTCATGCAAAAATAAACCTCTAAATGGGTCACACTGTATTTAACAAATGTGTGTATGCTTGGGAAGGAGAGCAGAAGGGATACAGACAGTCTTAGATTAAAAGAGTAATTTTAAAGATAATAAGGTGAGGTCCTTAAAGAAGAAATAAAGTAATTAAAATTATAATAAGATATGTAAAATGGAAAATATACAGAAAGACTGGATTATGTATACTATTGCATTTTCTTGGAATTTTTCCAACTGTCAATGAGCTAACAACAGACAGTCTTTTGATTGTGAGAATTGCTAAACTAAACCTACATAAAGGTATCTTCACTTCAAACTCTGGGTCTAAAGACATATTGATTTGAAACAGAGGTTCTGTTTTTGTTTCCACAAAAATGAGAAGCTGTGAATTCCTTTCAGTCTAATATTAATTGATCAAGTAAGACCCCCTGAGATATCTCCAAAGGGAGTGATGGCCCAAGTGACCCAATATCCAAAACAGCTTCAAGGAAACTGGCTGAGATGATACAGCCTCAATTACTACTACAACTAATATTTAACCATAATTTTAAAATTTTTTAGGATCTCCATAAGATTACCAGTTCCTAATGAGTAGAAAGTAGTATAGAAAACTATTCTCAAATTTCCAAAATATTATTTATAAATGTTTGCATTTATTTAAAGGGGGTTGGTTACAAATGGTTACTATTTGCCCACCAATCCAGCCTAAACCTTATGCTGTGCAATTACTATGATATATACAGTATTTCCTGCTAATTCTGCACAGTCCAGCATGGCAAATCAGCTTGTGCCTCTGAGAAGCACACACTACCCTAGTTCCAGGTCCACATTGCCTCTAAGCAAGCTGCAGCAGTATGCTCACAAACCCAACTCAAATGCTTTGTAGCTGGACCTCCTGCATGACAGCGTCAGAGGTTGTGCTGGAAGCACAACCCAAAATGCTGGCATTTCAAAACCACTTTTTTTTCTGCTGTATCTGAGTCAGGAAAATCTCTCTTAAAAGAGCTGCAGCATGTGACAAACAAACAGCAAGAAGTTGTGCTAAACTCTGTATTTTTGTGTCTAGAATTTCTTTTCAAATTCTCTTAGGTTTTACGTGGACTTAGCTGGTCATGTGGATACCAACTGTTGCAAGGAGGGGGCTGCTTGTTTGTACTGGCTTCTCAGAACAAAAATAACCACACAGAAATTATATTCGTTGAATGACTGCTTGGCCCATTAGCTTTAAGTTTTTATAGACTAACTCTTACATATTAATTTAACCCATTTCAGTTAATCTGTGTATCACCCCGAGATCATGACCTACCAGCAAAGTTTCAGCATGTCTATCTC
Source organism: Myodes glareolus (assembly GCF_982192425.1). Taxonomy (NCBI): domain Eukaryota; kingdom Metazoa; phylum Chordata; class Mammalia; order Rodentia; family Cricetidae; genus Myodes; species Myodes glareolus. The sequence goes on along the minus strand of NC_142028.1, from coordinate 118,428,202 downwards.
CAGTGGCAGATCCATGGCATTCCCAGACTCCACCCTTCTTTCTCTTAGTATTCAGTTCTGTCTTCCCTGTCTCCCTAAGTTCTGCCCTATGAACAAGCCAACACGGAATTTTTTATTCATTAATGGTATTCACAGCACACAGCGGGGACTTGCACATCATCACCATGCAGAGGGGAATCCAATATCAGTTTTTGAATCATTTATTTCAACTTCTTTGTAAAGAATCAGGTGTCAACTATTTTTTCTTAACCAACATATTCCCTAGCAGTAACCTATTAACATTTGTTCTTACAGTCACAGGTAACTGTAGTCTTTACCTGTCAGCAAGGAAACTTCTACTTGAAACAGAAACCAATACAGAAAGAACAACTAACCAAATAGAGTTTTACAGCCCAGTCCACCACGATACTTCTACACCTAATTTTCAGGTAACATTATAAAAACAAATCAAGGAAAGAAAGATTGTAAGAGTCTGAAGATCAGGAAATTTTCTTTCTGTGGGACTGGGTCTCAGAATATCAGAATCTTCATCCATAAAAATCTCAACAGTATGGCTGATCTAATGTGAGCAGAACAAAGATGATACCAATGAACCTGCTAAAGTGGATACTCCAAAAGGCATCAGAGCTATCCAAAGAGCTATACTTAACTCAGAATTTTTCTGTTCATTGCCAAATTGTCAGCCTGAAAGACATGCATACAAGTAAAATTAAATCGACTGAAAATGTTATATTTTGAAATATATATGTCTATACATTTGGATACATGCATGCATAGCAATTAAGTTAAAAAGTGGCCATGAATTTGAAGGAGAGAGAAGAAGTTTATATGAGAGTTTTGGGAGGAAGATGAGAAGAATAAAATGTTATTATATTATATTCCTGAAAACAAAGAGACAAAGTAAAACCAGTAACAAAGGTTTTTTTTTTTTTTGCATTACATACAGGTGTTACGGGTGTTTACTTCTTTTTCAATGATGAATGTTTCCTCCTTCATGTTAATACTATACTATTTTTATTTGTATAGCCCTTTACCACCACTAGAAATCTAACATGTTCATACTGCTTGCAATTCTCTTATTCTGAATTGTGTTAGCTAACTTGAGGGTATTTTTGTTTCCAGACAAATTTTAAGATTAATATTTCAATTTCTGTTAGAAATTTTTCTATAATTTTGATGAGTATTGCATTAAATATATAGATTACTTTTGGTAGGATGTTTATTTTTCACTTTATTAATCCTACAGATCCATGATGCATGGCATATATTTCCATCTTTTGATTTCTTGTTCTTCAGTTTGTCTCTTCATTGTACAAATAATTATTGTTATTATTATGCAAATATTCTACTTGTTTAGTTATAATAATCCTAACATATCTTTCTGAGGCTGTTGTAAAAGGTACTACTTCCTTGATTTATTTCTCAATGTTTGTGATGTGTATATAGGAGGGCTTCATCTTAATTTTATTAATTTGGGTTCTCTCTGTCTTTTTGGTTTTGGTTAAATTGGTTAAGGTTTTGTCAATATCATTGATTTTCTTAACCAACTCTTCATTTCATTGTTTCCTTATATTACTTGTTATTTACATCAATTTCATTCTAGAGTTTATTTATTCTCATCTTCTCTTTTAGGTTTTCATTTATCTTGTTTTTCTCTAGATCTTTTAAACTTGTTTTTAAGATATAAGACCTCTCCAGTTTTTTTTAATTTAAGTATTTACTACAATAACCTTGTCTCTAAGACCTACCTTATTTGTGTCCTATAGGTTTGGATATACTGTGATTATAATTTCATGCAATTCTAAAAAGTTTATAATTTCCTTCTTGATTTTTGTCTTGACATGAGTTTCATTTAGTAGTGAGTTGTTTTGGTTCCATGAGTTTGAATGAACACTTCCTGTTGTTATTGCTTTAATCTATAGTGGTCAGATAGGTTGTAAGGTGTTATTTCTATTTTCTTGAATCTGTTGAGAAATTGCTTTGTGTCCAAGTTTGTGGTCAATTTGAAGCAAGCTCCATGACCTGCTGAGAATAAAGTATGTTCTTTTATTTTGTAAATATCTGTTAGGTCCATCTGGTTTGTGATGTTGTTGGACTTCAGTATTTATTTGGTTAGTTTTTGTTTGTTTGATATGTCTGTTGGTGAAACTGTAGTATTGAAGTCATCCACAATCACTGTGTGAGAGTCAATATGTGATATTAACTAAAGTAGTAGTTACTCAATGAACTTAAATGTCTTTGGGTTTGGTACATAAGTGTTTAGAATTGCAATATATTCTTTAGCATATAAAGTCCTTTAGTATCTTTTTCAATTAATTTTGATTGAAAGTCTATTTTTTCTTATATTCAAAGAGCTACACTTATTTTTTGATTCCATTAACTTAGAACACATTATTCTCACCTTTTACTCTGAAGTAATATCTGTTCTTGACTGTAGCAGAAGGATGAATTCTGTATTCAAATACAACCTGTTAGCCTGTCTCTCTTTATTGGGCAAAATGAGACCAATAATGTTGATAGTTATTAATGAGCAATGTTTACTAATTACTGGTATTTTTTTGTGGTAGTACATTTCCCTACCCCCTTTCTTTGATGAACTAGTATAGTATTGTTTATTCTTTGTGTCATCTTGGTTACCTTTATCTTTTTTATTGTTTTTATTGAGTTATACATTTTTTCTACTAAGCTCCCTTTCTCTGCCTCCCCTGATACCCTCTTCTATGACCCCTGTGCTCCCAGTTTTCTTAGGACATCTTGTCTTTTTCTCATTCCTATGTAGATATTTATATGTATCTCTTTGGGTCCTTTATGTTGTCTAGGTTCTCTGGGGTTGTCGACTGCAGGCTATTTAATTTTTTCTTTATATTTTAAAGCTAGTTATAAGTGAACACATATCATATTTGTCTTTCTGGGTCTGTGTTTATTTCACTCAATATGATTTTTAATAGATTCATCTATATGTCTGAACTGTCAAGATGTCATTATTTTTTAATACTGTGTATTACTCCATTGTAAAAATGTACCACATTATCTTTATCCATTCTTCTGTTGAGGAGCATGTAGGTTGTTTCCATGTTCTGACTATTATTAATAGTGCTGCTATGAACATAGTGGAGCAAATATCTTTGTGGTAAGATTGATCATCTTTTGAATATACACCCAACAACGGTTTTGTTGGGTCTTGAGGCAGAGTGTTTCCTAATTTTCTGAAAAATTGCCATACTGATTTCCCAAATAGCTGTACATGTTTATACTTCCCCAGCAATGGAGGAGTGTTCCCCCTTCCCCTCATCCTCTCCAGGATAAGCTGTCATCAGTGTTTTTGATCTTGGTCATTTTGGCAGGTGTAAAATGAAATTTCAGAGTTTCTTTGATTTGCATTTCTCTGATGGCTAATGATGTTGAACATTTACTTTAGTTAGTGTCTCTCAACCATTTAGAAGTAGCTTATAATATACTTCCTGTTTACTTAGGCAATTTTTCTAAGATTCTGGCATCTTTGAGCAGTTGAAGACAACTATATCTTTTCTTAGTTATGATAAAAGATAAATTAGATATTAAACTTTATACTCAAAGAAATATTGTTAGTGTAAGTCTTGTTTTTTTGTTACATGTTACTTACTATGTTAAAGTTAAAACCTTTCTTTTTATTTAGAAAGGGGAGATTATGTGGGATTTTCCTCTACATGCTGTGAATATGTCTTATTATCACAGTTTAATAAAAAAGCTGTTTGGGACAATGGCTATCCTGGGATTTTTTTTCCAATTGATATTGAGTATTATTCTTTTGAGGTCTGTGAAAAATTTTACTGAGATTTTGATGGTCATTGCATTGAATCTGTAGATTGCTTTTGGTAAAATCGCCTTTTTTCTATGTTAAATCTATCTATCCAAGAAAATGGGAGATTTCTACATTTTCTGAAGTCTTCTTTAATTTCTTTTTTCAAAATTTTAAAGCTTAATAAAAATGGGTTAAATTAAGATCTAAGAGATAGCCAATAAGAAGCTAGAGCTAATGGGCCAAGCAGTGATTTAATTAATACAGTTTCTGTGTGATTATTTTGGGTGTAAGCTAATCAGGTGGCTGGGACAAACAAGAGGTCCCTTCTCTCCCAATACTACTTCATCTTCAAGTTTTAATACTGTTTCTTCTACTTCACCTGTTCTACTTGTTATGAATTCTCTTGAGTTTTCTCATTGAAATCGTGAGATTTTAAAGTTCTATTTTCATTTAAACTTTCATTTTTTCTAATATTTCTGTCTCTAATCAATTTAATTGTCAAGTCCTCTATTGTTGTTACTATTTCATTCAGTCTTTTGTTTATGTTTCTTTTTTGTAGTCACACTAAATTATTTATTAATATACTTATTAGATTCATTTAGATTTGTATTATTGTTTCATCAAACTTTTTCAATTCTTCAACACAGATTATCATTGTTCTGTTAAGTACTTATCTTTAGGTTCATCAAGATAATTATTTTGAACTAATGGGCTTAGTTAGAGATATATTATCTTGATATTTTATATTATTTGTATTTTTGTGGTGATACCTAAACTCTCTCACTTTCACTGATTATGTGCATGATGTGATAGTCTTGAATTGCCTCCCTTGAATGGAATCTTTGTTTCTGTTTATGCTTAGAATTTGCTGATTTCAGATCAGGTATGAGAAGTTAGGACAATCCTTCAGATACTCTGTTAATTTTGCATATGAACAATCTGGATGATTCCAGTTCAGTTATAAGCAAGAAAGCATGTGAATGGAAAAAATGGGTGGATCTGCTTGGGTTTGTTTGAAAGCTGTATGGCATGAATTATGGACGTGTGAGGGTAGAGTAGAGTGGGTTGGGTTGTTGGATATCCACCAGGTAAGACATGTGTACAGGTTATGTGGTTGGGGCAAGGTCTGAAGTTTTTTGATGATGCGTCATGTGAGGTTTATGGAATTCAGCATGTTGGTTTAGATTGTAGATTTTGATCATGGGATAGGCCTGGGGGTTAATTATGGCACAGTTGGGATTGGTGACTCACTAGATTGTAAGAGGACACATAATGTGAAACTAGAAAATTGCCTGAGTATTGGAAATGTCACAGGTGGAGCTGACCTGACTATTCAGGCCCATAAGGTTGAAACACAGATGAGGTAAAGTCTTGTTAGGTTTCAGAGACCTAACCAGATTTGACTTGACGATATCCCATGCAATTCAAGCCATGACTAGAGTTTGAATGGTGCACAAGTACACATGAATCAACTGGGCTGATCAGACCTGGCTGGAACATTGGATATGCAACCAGGTTTATGCCTGGGTATGGGAAATGCTTTATAGGTAAATTTAATCATAGTGGCTCAAACTATAGAATGTGCCATGAAGACTAGGGGTAGAGTTGGGCTACCTTGAACTTTTGATCTTACAATATCTATATTCTGAGTGTTGGGATTATAGATAGGAAACCACATTCCCTGTTTAAATCTAGGGCTTCATGCATGATAGGCATGTACTCAATCAATGGAAATATATCCCCAACCTTCATTTTTTAATGTAAAATTTTTATTGTATTTATAGACTTCCTGATAGTCTGCAAGATTCTTAGGGTTCCTAAGATCTTTTAGCATAAATAATTTGGGTAACATCAGATATTTAAGATATAAATATTCAAATTCTGTCCAAGTATCAAAATTTAGTTCAGGAGTGTAAACTTAGTTATCATGAACAATCTGTCTCAGTTAAAAACAACTCACAGAATTTTGTTGATTTTGTATTAATATTATTTACTAGACACATATTATTTCTGCAGGTATCCACTACAAGCTCAAGCCTTGCTTATATTATAAACATCAACTATTTATTACTCTATTTTTTCTAAAATATCTCTGGTGGAGCTGGTTTGTAATTACTCAGAAATAAATTCATAAGTTTGTGATCTAAATTTATAGAAAAAAATTCTACACATTCACTCTGTACACATTCACATCTTATTTTGTCATACAAGACTACTGAGAATTTCTCAGTACTTTGTTAGTTTATATTGTAATGAGAATTAGACAATTTTGGTGTACTGCTTCTTTTTTGTAGTTGGTATGAGTAGAAGGCATAGAGGAAAATTTTTCTTTATGTCATTCTTTCCTTCTTATCCGTTAGATCTTAACAATTGTGACACTGTTCTCTAACAGGATTATTTAGAGAAAGATGATTATTTATGATCAACACAGGGAAATATTGATATTTTAGCTGTGCATGGGACAAAACAACCTTCAGTTGTGCTATCTTTTGAGGTTGGTTCTGATTAAGATAGAGTATTTTTGGAATTTCTAACAGGCAGATATTTCATATATTTTTAAAGTAAAACTTGAGGTCATGCACTCTCTATTAATGATACTTTTTTATTCATACAATATTTCATTTTTTGTTAATTACTCTTGACAAGCATATTACATGATGATGACTTAAATATAATCATTCATAGCTGATGAATTATGAAAAATATGTATAATTATTTAAATCTTTCTGAACTATACATAAAAAAGAATTGTGCCAGAGACATAGGCACAAAATCTTATAAGAAAGGGAAAGAGAAACTAATCCTCTTTGAGCAAAGAATTTCCCACTATTCTGTTAGAGGAGGTTAGCATTGGTGATGAACTGGCAGGAGCTTGAATTTACAACAAGGCCTAAATTGGGCAGGCAATGACACTTTCACTGAAAATAAAATCTAGGGCCATGCAAATAGAGAATTGAGCAAGACCGTGAGGCAAGCTGTGGTCAGCCTGGCATGAAGCCTAATATGCTGGGAAGGATATTTATATTTTGTCCATAAGCCACAGGGAGTCACCACAATGGGCTGTTTTTCTTTTGAGATATGTATTTAGTTCTGCTGGATAGTAGGCAGAAAGAGAAATGAGATAGGGAACAGAAGTAATGTTCCACAAAATATAAGATGATTTCTTCCACTAAAACAAAGACAGTAGTTACATAAGAGAAGCACTTGGCATAGAGAAAAATAATTTAGAAGCAGGAATGAATATGCTTGAAGGAAAACTGAATTTGGAGTTAAGAATAATTAATATCAAATTAAGTCTTCTTAGATAAAAGATTATTTACTTCAAAATCATTTAAAAATATTCTTAAAGCCAGCTACCTATTCTTTTTCTTTTAAAGAATATAAGATTTTAAATGTGGAACCTCTGCATGTTGACTTTATCCCTGATATAAGTCTTCTATATCAGAATTGCTACTGTATTTAAGTATATTGTTATAGGTCCACAGTTTGATTTTCTTCACAGGGACTTCCTGCTTAACTGCTCATTCCACTGGTATTTATCACTACATATTTTACTTTTAGAGTATCCATCTTGACATTTTAATGTACACTGCAATCAACTAATTGGTGTGGGCAGTCCTTCTGCATATGTTTTGCTTTTATTGGTTAATGAAGAAAGAAGCTTTCTTGTTCTTGTGATAGAGCAGAGTAGAGCTAGACAGAGAAACTAAACTGAATGCTGGGAGAATAAAGATAGAGTCAATGAGAAGCCATGTAGCTGGGAACAGATGCACCAGAACCTTACCGGTAAGCCACAGCCATGTGGCAATACATAGATGAATAGAAATAGGTTAATTCTAGATGTAAGAGCTAGCTTAAGCTATTAGCCAAACAGTATTGCAAATAATGTAGTTTCTGAGTGATTATTCGAGTCAGGGCAGTTGGGAAATGAACAAGTAGCCTCCTATTACAACTAATAATTTTAAGATGTTGCTTAAGTGGTTTTTCAGTTGCAATTGATTTTTTTTTTGGATTGAGAAAAAACAAGCTATTTAAAAGTGCTCATATTACAAACTTGCATAGAATTTTGGGGTATCTTTTATCATTTCATGCATAATGACACTCACTTTTCCTGAAACGTTACTTTGTCATTACATTCCAGACTCTATGACACAGATGCTACACAAGCAGTTTTACAACATTAATTTCCCAGTGATCTGACTGTAAAGCTCTCTAATTTGGAGTGTGCTGTTGCTACAACAAGAATATCAAAATGTCTGTAGTATGTGTACAGATTTTCCCTTTGTGTTTATGCATATGCACCTTTTATATAGAAAGCATGAAAAGGTTAAAAAGTTAGTTAATAATCATATAAAAGCTTATTAAATTAGTGCAACCAATCATATGACACCCTCCATTTGTTTTTCACTTATCATCATAATGACTATAGGCAAGTCATATTTGTTAGAAGAGTTTTATAGAGTATGGTTTATTTGAAAATAATATAAGTTTCCATAAATAAAATTAAACTAAACAGCACTGTTTGTCTCTATAGTGTGAATGTTTGTCTTGAGATAAAATATTTGCATAAATGTTATTACTAATCTCTTATATCAAAGGTGACTTTGAAACTCTTTTATAAATAATTATTGCTATAATTACTAGGAATGTTCTAAAAGAGCAAACAAGTATGAAGATAGTTCCTGAAATTTTCCTGGGGAGAGTGAGCAAATGTTTACACTTGAAAAATCAATGTGTTTATTGTTCATAATTATGGAGCATTGGTTATGTGTTATTTACAGCAGCTGGTGTGAGCCCAAGTCAATCATATCCCATCAAAATTTCATCCTAACAAAGACAAAAACTTGTCCACAGCTGACTATCCCTCTCTCCATAACCCTATCTGCATTTGTATGTGAAAGATATAGATTTTTTCCACTTTTTAAAAAATCCTGCTGCTTGCTGAAAGTGTTTGTTAAACAAATCAGTTTTTTGGTGAGGTCTTCAGCTCTTATACACAGAACCTATTATAGATAAGCTTGTCTTATCTTCATGATTTTCTCTTGCAGCTTTCATTATTTTAAATTTTCTATGTTTACTATTTTAATTGTAAAAGATATGAGGAAGTTACTGTTTGTTCTTGTTCATGTGGTGCTGTAAATGCCTCTTGAATGTAGTCAGGTATTTCTTTCTCTAAATTTGGGCAGTTGTCTGCCATGGCTCTATTGAACATATTTTTCATATTGAATTATGCCTTTGGCTGAAGTTTTCATCACTGTGTCCATAACTCATAAATTTGATTTTTGAATGTTCTCTCATAGAATTTTCTCAATATACTCATTTTTTTTACTTTTGTTGATGTTTGCATATTTAATTTGTTATCATGCTTTTCATTCTTGATATTTTTTGTCTCCAGCTAGTTCTATTTTATTGGTGAATATTCTATTGTGTTTTTATTTTTACTTACTGCACTTTTACATTTCATTTTCATTGTTTTTAGTATTTATATACTTTATTAAATTTCTGTTTCATATAAATTTTTTTCTTTACTAATTCTTCTGCTCATTTGTATTGTCTTTCAAACCACTTAGGATTTTTTCTATTCCTTCTGATTTCATTAACTATACTATAGTTGTCACTTTAAGTTGTAAGTCGGCTTTTGTTTACTCTCTCTCACTGGAAGTTATTTCTGTGCAATTGATATTTTGGTGGTTGATCATATTGAGTGCTTGTTCATATTATATTCTTTCACTGATAATTATACACATGGAGTTATTTCATTGAGTGTACACTATTATTAGTTTTATTCTTTCAGTTGAAGTATTTAAAATGTTAAATTGGAGCTATTGTAGTGGAGTTGATATAAAGAGTTCATAAATTAAATTCTTATAGCATGTACAAAAGTACTTCTAATTTCATAGTGGAACACTTCAGATCATAACTGTTGTATAAGCCCACTGTGCAAATGTTATACTAACTAAAGATAGTTGCATTATGCATTTCAGCAACTATGTGAAGATCACTAAGCAAAAAAATGGCATGGGGTTTGCTGTGGTATTAGTTACCAACAGTAAGAGCAGAGTGGTCTATATTTGTTCGGGGAGGATCACCCAAGAAAGTACAAAGTGGTAAAAATATTTGGGAGGAAAAGTTTTGAAAATGTTTTATTTTACAGATTTTAGAGATTCATAAAGTTTTGTAAGCTTTTTAAATTTTACTATTACTATTTTTTAAATTCTCAAGTCACAAAATTTATTGCTGACCATATGGTTATAGTTCAAACAATTTCTATTGTACCAGGCAATCTTTCAAAATTGCTTTTAAATAAATTTCTTGAATTGTAGCAATTCATAAAACATAAGATTCATTTAAGCAATACTTCAGCTTATCAAAAACACATAAAATATTAACTTTTATTCTAGGATTATGAAATGCAATGTTTGGCTAAGTTATAAGAATATTTTTATGCAATTATTTTTAACTCTAGTTTTTCTCAGTGTCTGTAACATCAGAACTGACCTCTTAAGAAAACATTTAAAAGAAACACCTCTGTAAAAAGCCTTCCACCTCATCAAAGGCTAGGCAAAATTCCTGAAAGCCTAATCCCAGAGACCAAGCCAACTCCCTGAAAACCAGCAGAATCTTCATACTCCACCAGAAGTCATGCCAGCATCAGTAGCTCAGAGGATGCCCAGACAGATCAGAAGTCACATATAGATAAAATTTGAGCTCCAAACTTGGACAGAAATGCCCTGCTGGGCTAGCAGTTATCCTGTATATCAGAAGTTGAGCCCTCAATGCAGGAAGAGACCTCTACTCAACCACAGGCCTTAGGATTCAGAAGACTGCAGTTGAAACAGAAACTAAGGAATAAAACTTTTTCTTTTTTTTGGTAACAAAAAAAAATCACCCAGAAATTGACACCTAGACCTATAATTTCTCCAAATCCAGATGCCTAAACATAAGTTTAAGAAGACAAACAACAACCAGGCACTTGGTCACGACCACAGCGCACTCATCCAACTATAGCAACTGATAATTCCAACACAGTAGAAACACAAGAAAGCAATCTTAAAACCAACTTTATGATGATAATAGAGGTCCTTAAACTGAAAATACAGATGTACCCATCACCAAGATAATTCAGGATAAGGAAGAGGGGATCTCAGAAGTTGAATATATAATAGATGAAATATATTTATCATTTAAAGAAAAAATTTAAATCTAAATATAATCTTAACACGAATTATCCAGGAGATCTCAGACACCATGAAAAGACTAAACTTATGAATAATAGGATTAGAAGAAGGTGAAAAATCACAGCTCAAAAAACCAGAAACCATAATCAACAAAATCCTAGTTGAAAACTTCCCCAATCTTAAGAAGGTGATGCCTATAATGGTAAAATATGCTTATAGAACATCAAACAGATTCAATCAGATAAGAAAGTCAGTGCATCATATAATATTCAAAGCAGTAAATGTATAAAACAAAGAAAGAGTGTTAAAAACTGTAGGGGAAAAATGATAAGTAACATATAAAGACAGACCTATAAGAATTCTGTTTAACCTCCCAATGGAGACTCTAAAATCCAGAATGACCTAAACAGATGTCTTGCAGTCTCAAATGGATCATGAATGTCAGTCTAGAATAATATTCCCAGCAAAACTTTCAATCACTATAGATTAAGAAAACAAAGTATTTCATGTCAAAATCAAATTTTAAAAGTATCTATCCACATGTCAGACATGGTGGCACATGCCATTAATCCCAGTACTTGGTAGGCAGAAGCAGGAAGATATATGTGGGTTCAAGACCAGCCTGCTTTAAAAAATTGAGTTACAGGACAGCCAGGGCTATTACACAGAGAAACCCCTCTCACAAAACCAAATTTAAAAAAATCCAAAAATACAGTCCTTCAAAAGGTACTAGTAGGAAAACTTCAACCCGAGGGAGTTAAATACAGCCACACAAAGGCAATAGATAATCTCATACCCACAAAATCCAAAAGAAAAAGCACACATGCTTACACACACACACACACACACACACACACACACACACACACACATTATCATCACCAACACCACCAACTACAACAACAATAAGATAGTAACTGGATCCAGCTATCAGTTTGATTAATTAACATCTCTCAATATCAATGGATTCAATCCACCAATAAAATAACACAGGTGAGCAGAATGGATATAAAAACAGGATCCATCCTTCTGTTGCATAAAAGAAACACACCTCAACTTCAAAAACAAATATTTTCTTAGAATAAAGAATTGGAAAAAATTTTCCAATTAAATGAACCTAAAAAGTAAGCTGGTGTAGCTATCATAATATCTAACAAAAGACTTCCAACCAAAATTAATCAAGAGATGGAGAAGGACATTTCACATTCATCAAAAGGAAAAGTCCATCAATATGATGTCTCAGTTCTGAACATCTATGCCTAAAATTCATGGATACTAACATTTCTAAAAGAAATAATGCTAAAGCTTGAATTACATAAATCATACTTTCCAATGTGATCTTCCAGAGAAATAATGGAATTAACAGATATTATGATTCAAATAGACCTAGTAAACATCTATAGAGCATTTCACCCAAACACAAAAGAATATGCCTTCCTTTCTGAATATTATGGAACCTTCTCCAAAACTGATCACAAGCTTAATCATAAAACAAGAATAAACAGATAGAAAAAATCAAAATAATACCCTGTATCTTATTAGATCACCACGGATTAACGTTGGAGTTCAACAAACAACACAAACTACAGAAAGACTACAAACTCATGGAAACTAAACAACAGTCAACAGAATTACCATTGAAAATAAAAAATTAAAGACTTTGAAGAATTAAATGAACATGAATGAAAAACATACGCAAACTTACAGAACACAATGATCCAGTGCTAAGAGGAAAGTTTATAGCTCTAAGAAATTAGAGAATTCTCATATCACTGATTTAACAATACACCTGAAAAATCCAAAACAGAAAGAATCACACACACCTAAGAGGAATAGTTCGTGTTAGGAAATAATCAGTCTCGGGGCAGAAATCAATAAAAAAGAAACAAAGAGAACTATACAAAGAATTGAAGAAACTGAGAGTTAGTTCTTTGAGAACCAAAAATATAGACAAGCCCTTATCCAAATTTACTAAAAGGCAGAGAGACAGCATTAATTAACGTAATCAGAAAAGGGAGACATAACAGATTTCAAGGAAATTTGAATAATCCTTAGGTTATACTTCAAAAACCTGTACCCTACAAAGTTGGAAAATTTCAGAAGTGAAAATTTTCCTCAATAGATGTAACTTCCAAAAGTTAAATTAAGATCAAACAAACAATTTAAATAGGCATATATTTCAAGGAATTGGAACAGTCATAAAACTCTCCCAACTAAAAAAAGCTTAGGGTTTGAGCTTAGAATTCAACTGGATCTTCAAAGAAGTGCTAATACCAATACTCCTCAAATTATTCCACAAAATAGAAACAGAAGAAACAAATTGAATTTTTTTTTTTACTATTTTTATTGAGCTATTTATTTTTCTTCACTTCTCTCACTTAGTCCCTTTTTTCCTTCTGTTCTCCTCCATATGTCCCACACTCCCAATTTACTCAGGAGATCTTGTCTATTTCTACTTCCTATGTAGATTAGATTTCTGTGTCTCCTTTAGGGACCTCTTTGTTGTCTAGGTTTTCTGAGATAGTGAATTGTAGGGTGGTTTTTCTTTGCTTTATGTCAAAATGCCACACCTTCTTTATCCATTCTTTGATCAAAGGGCATTTAGCTTGTTTCCAGGTTCTGAGTATGACCAATAATGCTATTATGAACATAGTTGAGCACATGTCCTTATGGTATCATTGAGCATCCTTTAGGTATATACCCAAAGTAGTATTGCTGGGTCTTTGTAAATAGATGCTACTCATTCATTTTCCGACGGCTCAGACCTGAATAATCACATAGATACTATATTAATTGCAACACTGTTTGAATAATAGCTTAGGTATATTCCTGGATAACCCTTATATCATAAATTATCCCATTTATATTAATCTGTACCACCATGAGACTGTGGTCTACTGAGTAAGGTTTTGTCTTGTTCTTCTCCTTTGGCAGCTACATGGAGTCTCTTGACTCTGCCTACTCTCTCTATATATATCTTTTCAGATTTTCTGTCTAGCTTTGCTCTGCCATTGGCTAAAATATCTTTATTCATTAATCAATAAAAAATCAACACATATACCTATTTTCTGAGAAATTGCCATATTGATATCCAAAGCAGCGCTACAAGTTTTCACTCCCACCACCAATGGAGGAGTGTTCCCTTTACTCTTCATTCTTGCCAGCATAAACTGTCATTAGTGTTTTTGATCTTGGTCATTCTTATACATGTAAGGTGTTTTGATTTGCATTTCTGTGATGGCTAAAAATGTTGATTGTTTTCTTATGTGTCTCTTAGCCATTTCGAATCATCTGTTGTGAATTCTCTATTTATGTTTGTACCCCATTTTTTTATTGGATTATTCCTTCTTTTAATACCAACTTCTTAAGTTTTTTTATATATCTCTGTCCAATATGGGCTTGGTAAAGATTTTTTTTCCATTCTGTAGGCTGCCATTTTGTCTTGTTGGCTATGTCTTTTACTTTACAGAAGTTTCTCAGATTCAGGAAGTCCCATTTATTAATTGTTGCGCTACGTGTTTGTGCTATTGGGCTTAAATTTAGGAAGCGATCTCCTGTGCCAATGCATTCAAGTATACTTTCCACTTTCTATTCTATGAGTTGAGTGTGTTTGATTTTATGTTGAGGTCTTTGATACATTTGAACTTGAACTTTGTGCATAAAGACGGATATGGAGGCTCAGTCAGCCCCCATGTCAGCCACATTCAGAGAATCTGGTTTGATCAAATGCTCATTCAGTCCCAGTCCAGCTGGCCTTGGTGAGCTCTCATTCGATCAGTCCCCTTGTATCAGTGAGTGAATGCACCCTTCGCGGTCCTGACTTTCAGTGCTCCAATGTGGGTCTCGGTCTCTATCTCCATCCATCATCGGATGAAGGCCCCCTCTGATTTTGCTTTCCTTGCTCACGATGTCCCTCCCTCTGCTTCTCATTTGGACCTAGGGAGTTAAGTCCAGTGTTCCAATATGTGTCTCTGTCTCTATCTCTATCTATCGCCATATGAAGGTTCTGTGGTGACATGTAAAATATTCATCAGTATGGTTATGGGCCAAGGCCAGTTCAGGCACCTTCTCCTCTGCTGCCCAGAGTACAATCTGGGGACCTCTCCTTGGGCCTGGGAACCCCTCCAGAATCAAGTCTCTTGCAAACCCTAAAATGACTCCCTTAGTTGAGATATAAACTTCCCTGCTCCCAGAACCATCCTTCCTCCCTTCCCCCCTGCCACTCCCCCAAGCCATCCCCAATCCTCCCCCTCTCCCCTCTCCCTAACCAGCTTCCCCTACTTCCACCCCCCTACCCCCCATGTACCTGAGTTTGCCTGGCAATCTTACCTAGTTATAATATCCAGGAGGATAGCCATATGATTTTCTTCAGGTTCACCTTCTTATTTAGCTTCTCTAGGATCACAAATTATAGACTCACAGACCTTTAACTATGGCTAGAATCCGCTTATGAGTGAGTACATACCATATTCCTCTTTTTGGGTCTGGGTTACCTCACTCAGTAAAGCGTTTTCTATTTCCATCCATTTGCATGCAAAATTCAAGATGTCATTGTTTTTTACCGCTGAGTAGAACTCTAATGTGTATATGTCCACACCTTTTTTAACCATTCTTCTATTGAGGAGCACCTAGGTTGTTTCCATGTTCTGGCTATTACAAATGGTGCAGCTATGAACATAGTTGAGCAAATACTTTTGTAGTATGATAGGGCATCTCTTGGGTATATTCCCAAGAGTGGAATTGCTGGGTCTTGAGGGAGGTTGACTCCCAGTTTCCTGAGAAACCGCCACACTGATCTCCCCAGCGGCTGTACAAGATTGCATTCCCACCAACAATGGATGAGTGTTCCCCTCACTCCACATCCTCTCCAGCCCCGAGGTCCAAATGAAGACTGAGAAGCCATTGACAATGGCACTGGGTCTTGTTTCGTCTGCATGGACTGGCTTTTTGGGATCCTGGCCTGTTTGGATGCTCACCTTCCTGGACCCGGAGGGAGGTGGGAGGAACTTGGATTCCCCACAGGACAGGAAACCCTGACTGCTCTTAGGAATGGTGAGGGAGGAGGAGAGGGAGTGGGGGGAGCGGGAGGGTATTGGGAGGAGGAGAGAAAGTGAAAATAGTGTTTTCGGATACTTGAATAAACAAACAAACAAACAAACAAACAAAAAAGACAGACATGGATCTGTAGATGGACATAACTGAGTAGTCCCACACTAGATCAGAACTGAGTATAATAAAGGGTTCTTTATTTAGGAGTAGACACACAGATTACAGTCCTCTGCATGAGCAGGTAGCAGGAAGAAAATCCAGCAGCTGAGAGAGAGAGAGGCTGTGCAAGCTTTACCTCTGCATTTACAATACAAGAGACCAGGCCCAAATGGGTTGGTGTCTTAAAGGTTGTTGGCTGAAGGAGTTCCCACAGCACCTCTCCATTTTGTCTAAATGAGAGAGTTCTAAGCCTAATACAAAACTATATACAATAAGAACTAATATCAAATGTGAAAATAGAATTTCAACTAGCATAAACAATATCAAGCAAAAATACATACTAAATGTTTTAATAGTTATCCTATCCTAGTAAGTCTAAGTCTTGTATTAGAAATCGTTTGACTAAGTCATGAAAGGAAAGTAACTTCAACTATTTACTCTTCAATCCTATAAAATACCTGAGGAGGGAAATATTACTTGAGTAAACAGGAAGTGCAATCAAGCAATTTTTAAAATGTGCAATAAATGACAAAGAAACCTGACTACCTGTTAGACACAAAAGAACAGTTTAGCACAGCTTCTTGGTAGCCACATTATTTTTTCAGATGGGCTCTGTTTGCTGGTGTGAGCATGGGCTCTGTGGTTCCTTGAAGAGAGGTCTTCCTGAGAAAACATTGACAGTGAAGTTTGCACAGTTTCTTTAGGGAAGGGCTTCCTGGTTCATGCTAGTTTGATGAACAGCTCTGAATCTTCCAGAAGGCCAAGCACTTAAATGCGGTCTGTGAGCAACATGTTACAAATTGCTTAATGGCAACATAGACCCACTGAGACCCTGAAGCTGGGGCAGTGTGCATGACTCTCAGAGGCAGTGAACATGCCTCTACCATGTTGGACTGAGTGGAGCCAACAGGCAGGGCTGCAGAGTTGGTCCTCTTCATGTCACTTAGCTTTTTTTTTAAAAAAAAAAGAAAAAGAAAGTACTACTGGTTAGAAAAATAATTGTGGATATTCATGCAGTAGAGAAAATTTAGATGGAAAAGACCTCTAAATATCTGACAGTATTGTAGAAATATACATGGGCTTGGGAGAGAGAGGAAAAAGAATATTCTTTTAACTTTTTTATTAGATTTTTTTAAAACTAAAAATACCAATCCAAACTTCCACTCCCTCCCTTCTGCCCATTCCCTCCACACATTCTCTCATCCCAACCCCTCTAATGCTAAGAGAGGGTAAGGCAATTTGCTTTGTGGAAAGTCCAAGGCCCTCCCTACTACATCTAGGCTGAGCAAGGTAGGTATACACACAAAAAGAATAAGATTCCCAAAATCCAGTACATGCAGTAGAGATAAATCCCAAAGCCACTGCCAGTGGCCCCTAAGTCTGCCCCAACCATAAAACTGTCAGTCACATTCAGAGGAACTAGTTTGGTCCTATGCACGTTCCTTCCCAGTTCAGCTGGAGTTGGCGAGCTCACATAAACCCAGGTAAACTGTTTCAGGGGATGAACGCTTCATGTTCTTGACCTCTTTGCTCATATTCTCATTCCTTCTACTTTTCAACTGGACCTTGGGAGCTCAGTCAAGTGCTCTGATGTGGGTCTCTGCTTCTGTTTCCATCTGTGGCTGGATGAAGGTTCTATGGTGATATTTAAGATAATCATCACTCTGACTACAGGGCAGAGGCAATTCATGTACCTTATCCTCTATTGCTTAGGGTCTTAACTGGGTTCATCCTTGTGGATTCCTGGAAAATTTTTCTAGAGCCAGGTTTCTTGCTAACCCCACAATGGCTCCCTCAATCAAGATATCTCTTTCCTTGCTCTCATATTTCTCTTTCCTCTATCTCAACTATCTCATTCCCTTAAGTTCTCCTCAACCCTCCCCCTTTCCTCTCCTTTTATCCTTCTCCCCTACCTTCTACTCCCCACCCCCATGCTCTCAAGTTTGTCAGGAAATCTAGTCAGTTTCCAATTTCCAGGTGGGTCTATATTTGTTTTTCTTTGGGTTTTACCTTATTACTTAGCTTCTCTAGGTTCACAAACTATAAGCTCAATGTCCTTTGTTTAGAGCTAGTATCCACTTATGAGTGATTACATACCATATTCAGTTTTTTGGGTCTGGGTTACCAAAACCTTTATCATTGTTTTATTATGTATGGTTGTTGAACTCTGTCAAATGCGTTTTCAGCATCTAATGAAGTGATAATATTTTTTTTCTTTCAGTTTATTTATATGATGGATTACATTGATAGATTTGCATATGTTGAACCAACTGTGCATTTCCAGGATGAAGCCTACTTGATCATGATGGATGATTTTTAAAAATATGTTCTTGAATTTGGTTTGCCAGTATTTTATTGAGAATTTTGCATCTTTATAAGTGAGACTGGTCTGTAATTTTCTTTCTTGGTTGAGTCTTTGTGAAATTTTGGTATCAGGGTAACTATAGCCTCATAAAAGGAGTTTCATAATGTCTCTTCTGTTTCTATTATGTGGAACACTTTGAGGAGTATAGATATTAGCACTTCTTTGAAGTTCTTGTAGAATTCTGCACTAAAACCATCCATTCCTGAGCTTTTTTTGGTTGGTAGTTTTTCAATAATAGCTTCTATTTCCTCACAATTTATATGTCTATTTAAATTGCTCATCTCCTCTTGATTTAATTTTGGTATACGGTATCTATCTGAAAAACTGTCCATTTCTTTTACATTTTTAATTTTTTGGAATACAGGTTTTTGTAGGAAGACCTAATGATTCTCTGAACTTCCTCTGTCTGTGGTTATGTCCCCCTTTTCATTTCTGATCTTATTAATTTGCATGTTCTCTCTCTGCCGTTTGATTAGTTTGGCTAGGGGTTTGTCGATCTTGTTGATTTTCTCCAAGAACCAGCTTTTTGTTTCACTGATTCTTTGGAATGTTTTTTTTGTTTCTATTTTGTTGATTTTAACCCTCAATTTGATTATTTCCTGTCTTCTCCTCCTCCTGGGTGAGACTGCTTCTTTTTTTTTTCTAGATCTTTCAGGTGTACTGTTAAGTCACTAATGTGAGCTTTATCCATTTTCTTTATGTGGGCACTTAGTGCTATGAACTTTCCTCTTAATACTACTTATATAGTGTCCCAGAGGTTTGGATATGTTGTGCCTTTATTTTTGTTGAATTCAAGGAAGACTTTAATCTCTTTCTTTATTTCTTTCTTGACCCAGGTTTGGTTCAGTAGTTGACTGTTCAATTTCCATGAGTTTGTAGATTTTCTGAGAGTAGTATTTTTGTTAAATTCTAACTTTAATCCCTGGTGATCTGATAAGACACAGGGGGTTACTCTAATTTTTTTTTTGTTATATGTGGAGGTTTGCTTTGCTACTGAGTATGTGGTCAATTTTAGAGAAGGTTCCATGCATGAGGTGCTGAGAAGAAGGTATATTCTTTTGTGTTTGGGTGGTATGTTCTATAGATATCTCTTAAGGCCATTTGATTCATTACATCTGTTAATTCTGTTATATCTCTGTTAACTTTCTGCCTGGTTGACCTGTCCATTGGTGAGAGTGGAGTGTTGAAGTCTCCTACTATTAGTTTGTGGGGTTTGATATGTGATTTAAGTTTTAGTAATGTTTCTTTTGTATCTGTGGATTCTCTTGTATTAGGGGCATTGATGTTCTAGATTGAGACTTCATCCCGATGAATTGTTGCTGTTATGAGTATAAATTTTCCTTCTCCATCTCTTCTGATTGAATTTAGTTTGAAATCAATTTTGTTATAAATGATAGTTTTACTTTATAGACAGTTATAAAAGAGTACAGGCATTCAGAGATTAAAAGAGTAAATATGATAAAATAAATATTAAACTTATAGAAAAAGTAATAGTCAAAAAATAATCCATGTAAAGAAAGAATATACAGAGATAATCTGGATTATGAATATCATTGACTTTTCTTTGAATTTTTTGACTGAATCGGCTAACTATGGACATTTTATTATACATGGTGCTAAGCTAAAAGAATATAGATATTTTAAAAGTATATTAACTTTAAAATTGGAGTATAAGGATTCATTGCACTGGAAAAGAGGTTCTGCTTATATTTCTACAGAGGATAAAAGACTGTGGATTTCTAACTGGCTAACATGCTTTGATGAAGAAGGAGCCACTGAAGCAATAGCCCAGTTCAACCAACATCCTTGACAGCCTCAAGACTGCTGGCTGATATAGACCTATCACACAGGATACCCCATGAAAGAGGTGATTAAAAGCACCCCCAATCAACAGGAAATAGTCTAAAGAACAATGCCAAAGTCCCTAAATGATTGTTTTTAAATGTTTGTTTATATTTAAAGGAGGATATAATATAAAAATGAATACTTATATAGCTTGGTCTATTGATACAAATTTAACATCAGTTTTAGTCTACGTATCTTTCTGCTCTTGTTTACAGTATTGTGTTTGTGCAGTTCATTTACAAATGTAATGTATAATTAAGAAATATAGACTAATAGATAGTTGTCTATAATATTCAAGCTTATAGTCAGGTTTTCTAGATATACAGAGATATATTTCAGATGGATAGGTATTCTTAAAACATTTCAAAGACTAACAGAATATGGCATTTAAAATGTTTTAGAAATTTAGGCCTTTTCATGACAGTGAGACACATCTGCTCCTGACAGCACCAACTACTTCAAGAGAATGATGGGCATCGAAAGGTCTCATTATGAACTTTGTTAGTCATTTGGACAAGAAACTGATCTTGCCTGATCTGTTTGACTGGACTTTTAGGACCCACTGAAAAATTACTGCTGAACTTGCCTAAAGGTGAGACTGTCCTTGGGGTTCCTGCTTCATGAAAGAACAGCAAGAGCCTGCCAGACATTCTGCAGAACACAGACTGTCAACATAAGTGGAACTGTCCTTGAAAATTTCTGCTTCACGGAAAAATCTGTCAGATACTATGGGTGAGTAGGCTGAAGATGGGTGCCAGAAATTTTATCAAGGAACTTTGGGTGACTGTCCAGGCAGCAAGATGTGTCTGTCATTTCTAGAGTTTTGGAACTTGATTACAATGTACTTCCTTTTAACTTAGATAATATTATATCCTTCTGGAGTCTTTGATGGAGTGCCTACTCCCGTAGAGGTTGCTGGTTTGGCCCAGTCACACAGAGGTCATTTCCACAGGCCTACTCCCTAGGAGGTCTTTCATACATTGCTAAATTTATTTTTGTGATGCCACAATTACCCTGATATTCAAAACACAGAAACTCAACAAAAATAGAATTACAGAGAAGTCTCTTTCATGATCATAGGTGCCAAAATGCTCAATAAAGCACTTAACAAATGAATCTTAAGACAAATAAAAAAGATCATTCACCACAATCAAGTGACTGCATCCCAGAGATGCAGGAATGATTCTATAGCTAAAAATCTGTCAATGTAATCTACCATATAAACAAAAAGAAATACAAAAAAATGACTCTCTCATTAGATCCTGAAAAAAATCTTTCTCACAATCCAATACCTCTTCATAATAAAAGACTTGGAGAGATCAGGGTTACAAAAGATATACCCAAACTTAATACAAATAATATACTTCTAGCTTATAGTCAGCATCAGATTAAATGGAGAGATACATAAAGTATTTCTACTAAAATCAGGAACAAGTAAAGGTTGTCTACTTTTTCCATATTTGGTCTATATAGTACTCAAATTTCTAGCTAGAGCAATAAGATAGCAAAAGGACATGAACAACATACAAATTAGAAAGGAAGAAGGCATACTTTTGGTATTTTCAGAAAATATGATAGTATACATACGTGAACTCCAAAAATTCTACCAGAGAACTCCTAAAGATGATAAATACCTTCAGTAATGTAACAGAATACAAGATTAACTCAATAAACAATTAGTAGACCTCTTATATACAAATGATAAATCGGCTGAAACGGAAATCGGGGAAACAAAACCCGTCAGAAGACCTAAAAATAATATAAGATGTATTAGTATAGCTCTAACAAAGCAAGTTAAGATGTGTATGACAAGAGCTTCAAATGTTTGAAGAAAGAAACTGAAGAAGATATCAGAAAATCAAAAGATCCCTAATGCTCATTGATTGGTAGTATTAACATAGTAAAACTGCCTTACAAAAAGCCATCTGGAGATCCAATGCAATTCCAATTAAAACCATAACACTATTCTTTAAAGATCTTGAAAGAATGATATTCAACTTCTTATGGGTAAACCAAAAAGGATAGCAAATGCAATTCTGTAAAATAATAATAATAAAAAGAAACTTCTAAGCCAGGTGGTAGTAGTGCATGCCTTTAATCCCAGGACTCAGTAGGCAGAGGCCAGTGGATCTCTGTGTGTTCAAGGTCAGCCTGTTCTACAAGAGCTAGTTCCAGAAAAAGCTCCAAAGCTACAGAGAGAGAAACTCTGTCTTGTAAAACAAAACAAAACAAAACAAACAAAAAACAAAACAAGTAACAAAAAAAAAAAAAGAAAGAAAAGAACTTCAAATGTATCACCGCCCCAGGCTTCAAGATCTACTTCTGGGCTTTAGTTAAAACAAAAAAAAAATGGTATTTGCATAAAAACAGACAAGTAGATCAATGGAATGCAATTGAAAACCCAGACATAAACCCACACCCCATGGCACCTGATTTTTGACAAAGAAGTAAAATATGCCATGAAAAAAAGAAAACATCTTCAACAAATTGTGCTGGTTTCTATGGATGTCAGCATGCAGAAGAATGCAAATGGATCCAAATCTATCACCCTGCACAAAACTCAAGTACAAATGTATCAAAATCCTCAAAATCCAGTTACACTGAATCAGGTAGAAGAGAAAGTGTGGAACAGCATTAAATGCATTGTAACAGGAGATAATTTCCTGAATAGAACACCAGTAGTGAAGACACTAGGATTGACAGTTAATGAATAGGAACTCATGAAACTAAAACCCTGCTGTAAGGAAAAGAACATCATCAATAGAACAAAATAGCAGCCTAAAGAATTGGAAAAGGTCTTCACATCCCCACATTTGACAGAGGACTAATTTCCAAACTACATATGAACTCAAGAAACTAGACATCACATACCCTAATAATGCAATTAAAAAATGTGGTAGATATCTAAAGAGATAATACTCAACAAAAGAATCTCAAATGTCTGAAAAACATTCAAAGTAATGTTCAACATTCTTACCCATCAAAGAAAGATAAATCAAACTGACTCAGATTCTGCCTTACACCTGTCAGAGTGATTAAGATCAAAATTACAAGTGACAGCTCATGCTGGAGAGGATGTGGAACAAAGAGAACATTCCTCCTTTGCTGGTGGGAGTGAAAATTTGTATAGTCACTTTGAAAATCAATATGGTGGTTTCTCAGAAAATTGAAAATTGATCTACCTCAAGACACAGCTATACCATTCTTGACCATATACCTACAGGGTACTCGATTATATCACACGAACACTTGCTCAACTATGTTCATAACAGCTTTATTCATAATAGCCAGAACCTGGAAGCAACCAAATATTCCTCAACTAAAGAATGGATTAACAAATGTGCTTCTTTACACAATGGTGTGTTACTCAGCTGTTAAAAATAATTATATCATAATATTTGAAGGGAAATGCTTGGAACTAGAGAAAACCATTCTAAATGATGTAACGTAGACCCAGAGAAATTGCTTTGTATAGTCTCTTTTGTAAGCAGGCATCAGTTGTAAAGAGTAAACCTTGTTGCAATTCACAGAATTTAAGGGGTTAGATCAAAAGGAGTCTCAAGGAGAACACTTGGATCTTTCTAAGAATGAGAAATAAGAGATTTTATGGGTGGAGTTGGTGGGGCAGAGATGGGAACATGAAGGAATAAGTGAAGGGGAGAATATTGAAAGAGATCACTGAAAAGGAGAACATTTCAGGGCCAGGTAGAATTCTGGTGTGAGAGAAACTCCCAGTAATTTACAAGAATAACCCCAGCAAAAATACTTAGCAAAAGATAATACATAGCCTGAACTTCTATGACCAGGGAAACCTACCAGTGGAGGTCCTGGGACATCAAGCCAGGCACATAGTCTTTGCCTTATAGTCTGTCTGTCCAAGGGGATATACTGGGGTCAGAGTGACACAGAGATCAGGAGGAGTCACACAGCAAACACTAAGTAGACTTTGTAGGTGTGAACACACACACACACATACACACACACACACTAGTGATTATATTAAAGGACATAATGAAATCAGTAGAGAAGGGTCAGTGGAACAGGAAGAGTTGGAAAGAGAAAAGAGAATAATGGAAATGATACAAATATAGTGCACTTATGAATCTATTATCAAAAAATTAAATAAAATAATTTTAAAATATTTTAAAGTAAAATTTAACTCTTATAATAAAAATAAACTTGACAATAGCAAAGACAAAATAAAATAACACTATATTTTATTTAAAATAGAATTTATACCAATCAATATTTCTTCCTTGCATAGACGGCATTTAAAACTTTCCCTCCCTGTGATGTTTCCTGTAGAAAACTATTTTTATGGAGAGGTGGAGTACGCAATTCCAGTTCAAGGAGGAGCCTTAAAAGTCCTCCTGCAACCACAATTTGCCACTCTTGTTCTTTTATTCCATAAATATGCACAGAGTCATTGGACTAGCCTGAATCTGGGCACAGCTGCAACTTTTCTTGGACTGTTCAATAGCACTCTGTAGAAGAAGGGAAGAAAAGAGCCCTTTCTGATGCTTTCAATTAACCTCAGCGACTAATTTAAAAAGAAGCCTGCCTATCACTCACTGCTGTTGGCCAGGTCATGTCTCAAAAACATTTCTTTAATTTGGTTAATAAGTAGCATTGTTTTGAAATCACAGCGATCAGTACTGAAAGCTTATTTTTCTAAATTCCTGCTTCTTACCTGTTGTGGTAGACTTCAGAGATGCTAATCTGTCACCTGACATTCTTCTACTCAGTACTGTGGTAATTTGAAAGAAAATGGCCCCCAATGGGCATGGCAATATTAGGAGGTGTGACCTAGTTGGAGAAAGTGTATCACTGTGGTGGTGGGCTTTGATGTCTCTTTTGTTCAAGCTTCCTTCAGTGTGACAATCAATTCAATTTCTGTTGCCTGTAAGATGTAACATTGTCAGCTGTTCTTTGAGCACCACATCTGCCTGCATGCCTCCATGCTCCATCCTATGGTGATAATGGATTGAACCTCTGAAACTGTATGCGATCCACCCCAATTAAAGTGGTTTTCTTTTATAGGAGTTTAAGTGGCCTCGGCATCTCTTTATAGCAATAAAACCCAACACAACACCTCACCATTCTTTGGTTACACATAGCAGTGGTCAATTTCAGTCTAAATAAAAAAATTACTCAAAATAAACTTCCAAAACCACCCTACCACTGCACATCTGCTACATGCCTTCTGCTCTATAACTACTCCAGTTTTAAGCAAGTAGTGGGTTCAGATCCTTACAGTCTCCCTCTGGAGTTCCTCCTTCATCCCAGTAAAATTTTGTACTTTTTAAAGTCACTTTTCCGTTTGATTGTCTTTTCTTCTCATGTTGATCTTTCAACTACCTTCCAGAGTAAAATATTAGTCCCCTGGCTCTCAAACCATTGAGGTGCACAGGATCCTGGCTAAGCGGTCTGTTCTTGATTTTCCTTTGTCCTGGTCCTTGTGTAGGAAAGAATGTAAGACATTGTCTGTGGGTTTCAATTGACGTCTTCGGAACTCCATGCTTTGTTACTGTGTTTGGAATTGAATTTCTGTTCCTGCAGCAATAGTGTGTGTCAGGGGACGTATTTACCAGCAGTTTCCACGTCAGTGAAACTTACTGAACCACTTGCTGGGTCTGGACAGCCAGTGAGCCCTAAGCAGCAACTGCCTACTTTCCTACAGAGATCACACCTGGTCTGGGAAGCTTGCAGTTGTTATCGCTCACTGAAAAAGGATTTCTGTGAATCCCTGACTGTCTCATGGAAATGGTTTCTAATTGCCCATCTAACTTGGAAGCACTCTTCCTTATTTTGTTTTATGTTTTGATTGATATCTGAAAATCAAATAAAACACTGTCTTTTTCAAATGTGGGTAGGAATTTCCCCAAGAAGTGAGAGACATTGTCCTACTGGTGGATGCCAGTGTATCAGTTGCAGGCGGCTTTGGTTGTGTTTTGGGTTTAGTACTATAGTCTCTGTATAGATTCCTCATCTATAAGCCTCATCATTAATCTAGGATGCAGGCGTGGGCACACACTGGTATAGCAGACACTTGAATTTTAAACAGAGCAACAGAAAGTAACAATTTATCTTTGAATTATTAGATATTATTTTTTCAGACTTCATAACATACTTTACAGAGAACCTACCTTGATTTTCAATGTTTCTGTTTGTTGTGATTTTATCTCTTGCAATTTTCACTGTGAAAGAAAATTTAACACAAAGATTTTAACAAATGTATACTCAACATTTAATATGTATTTCAGCCTCACCCAAAATCTTATATTTAACATGTGAATCTAAAAAAGTTTCCGAAAGAGAAATCTATAGCAATTAATCTAACAAAAGGACACAATGAGCATCACCTTTTGGTGTTTTGGTTAACATAAAGCATTGTATGTACTATTAATGTTATGTATGATGTGACTATCTAAAAGAAGAAATGAAACTAAATATTATTTCTTCCCAAAGGAATGAATTATATCAAAATCTATGAACCTATGTTTGGGAAAATCTATATTTTAGAAGAAAATTATTATCAAAACTATGTATCAACTATTTGATTTCATAGACTAATGAAACTCATCTCATCATCCCAATGAATGTTGTTTTATTTTAACAAGTACCAGATTAAAGTTTTATGAAGAATTTAATAAACCCAAAGATTGCATTTTAATATATTCTCTAAGGTGGAGAGTACCTAAATTTATAAGGCATTATGTATTTATCAGCATATTAATAATTTCTCAGGTTCTCCCCTTCACAAATATATACATATGCATTGTAACTAGGTATTCTGAAATATAAAAATAGAAATAAAATATAAATGATTTCATTGTACAAGAAAAATAAATGAGAAAATGATGTGGCCATAGCTTCTATTACTCAGGGGGAATCCTAGTAGCAAGCCGAATTTTCTTTCATGATCTATTAATACAGAATGATATATGAGCCACTCTGGAAACAAATATGGACTTTCATGACATAATTACATTAACAAGCCAAGACGTTTTTAAAAACATTTTAATATGTGTATGAACTCTTTGTGTGGGTATGTGAATAGGAGTACAGGTGACCGAAGAAGACCCGGGAGGTCATTTAATCTCATGAGTGGAAGTTAAAGGGGATTGTTATTTCCCAACATAAATGCTAGGAACCTATCTTGGATCCTCAGCAAGAGAAACAATCTAACTTTTTGGTCATTTCTATAGCCCAAGGTAAAATATTATTGCCTCTATATTGATAGAAAATAAGGAAATTTGAGGGCTCTTTATGGTTGCCTTTTGGTTTTCTGTCTTTTTGTTTTTTACATTTGTTAGTCCTATAACGTAGTCATGTCAGGGTGTAGCCCTTTTCTTGTATGTTGAAGCAAGTGTTCAATACCTGAGTGTGTGGAGACTGATTTAGGTTGAAAGTTCTATAATTAAGTTATCTAGGTAATGAATTCTAGGAAAGTGTAACAATAGGCCTAGATGAAGAAAAATATTATACCCAATTGGCAAGGTAGCATAAATGTAAGAATCTATTTTGATATGGAGACAGAGAATTTGGGTTTGGAAAACTCTTCACGAGGTAACAGAAAATCAAAATAGGATACAGATATTGGCATGGCTAATTAATATGTACTAATTGATAAAAGATGTTTTATGGTTCATTAGAGACCTAGGACTTTCTTGTATTGTTTCAGGTCAGTGATTGTAATAGGAACTTGAACTTTAATTATGCTTGAGTGTGCAGTACATTTTCCTTATGGAAAGTGCTATAGGCATAGGAGTGGGTAGGTGAAGGAAGCTTTACTCCTTACATGTCTCAGAGGACTTAAGTCCTTCATTTGCCTAGTGTCCTATTCTGGTGAAGACCTATGGAACTTGAACATGAAGTATTTTATACTGTTTCCTTTTTTTTTTTTGTAAATTTTATTAAATTATAAAAGTTTCCATTTCCGCCCCCCCTCCCAACACCCTCCCACTCCCCCCACTCCCCCCTCCTTCCCCTCCGTCCCCCAGGGCAGTCAGGGTTTCCTGCCCTGTGGGAAGCTCCAGCTCCCTCCCCCTCCCTCCAGGTCCAGGAAGGCGAGCGTCCAAACAGACTGGATCCCCGAAATCCAGCATATGCAGAGGAAACAGGTCCCAGTGTCATAGTCAATGGCTTTTCAGAAAGACCCCGGGCCAGCCACAGTCAGAGAATCCGGCCAAATTCCGAGAATCTGGCTAGATCACGTCCTCGTTCAGTCCCAGTCCGACTGGCCCTGGTAAATTCTCATCAGATCCGTTCCCTTGTATCAGTGGGTGATAGCATCCCTCGCAGTACTGATTTCGTCTTTCATGTTCCTCCTCCTTCCGCTCCCCCTCCGGACCTCGGGGGGCTCAATCTGTTGCTCCAATGTGGGCCTCCGACTGCATAGCCGTCCTCGAGTGAGGTAAGCCAGACCCAAAAAGAGGAACACGGTATGTACTCACTCATAAGTGGATTCTAACCATAATTAAAGGTCTTTGAGCCTATTATTCGTGATCCTAGAGAAGCTAAATAAGAAGATGAACCTGATGAAGATTATTTAGCTATCCACCAGGAGGTAGGAAATAGACAAGAGTCCCAGGTAACCTCGGGTGCATGGGGGGGTGGGAGGGTCGATGGAGGGGGAGAGGGCTAGAGAGAAGGGAGTAGGGGAGGAACGGGGAAAGCTTGGTGGCCGGGGATGGGGGGGGGGAAGGAGGTAGGATGAATATGGGATCAGGGAACAATATATTTCAACTAAGGGAGCCATTTTAGGGTTTACAGGAGACTTGATTATATATGGGATCCCAGGTCCAAGGAGAAATCCCCCAGATTGCTCTCTGGACAGAGGAGAGGGTGCCTGAATCGGCCGTGGCCCATGACCATACTGATGTATATTTTGCTTATCACCATATACTGTTTCCTTTTATTCTTAAAAAAAAAGGTTCAACATCAGGATGATGTTACAGTTTTTAAAAATTATGTTTCTTAGCTCATCGAGACTGTTATAAATATGTACTATGTATTTTGATCATACTTTCTCTCTGTTCTTCCTTCTAACTCATCTGAGGCCCAACATTCATTCCCTAACTTTGTATCCTTCTTTTTCTTTTATAACCCATGAAGTTGAATTTGTGTTGGCAATATACTCTTGGACAACTTTGGACCATAATTGACCTACCAGGGTCCTTAAATAAAACTGACTCTCCAACTCCCAGAAGCCATCAATGATCCATAGTTTCTCAGCTATGAGAAGGGGCTTTGAAATTCCTGCTCTGTCCATGGTAGATTATTGACTTGATCTTGTTCATGTCCTGTGGTGGGAACCAAAACTGTTGTGAGTTCATGAATAAAATAGTCTTCTCACTGGACAGTGGTGATTTATGACTTTAGTTTCAGCACTTGAGAGGCAGATTTCTGAGAATAAGACCAGTTTGAGCTACAGAATGAATTTTAGGATAGCCAAGGCTATTCAGAGAATTCCTGTCTCAACAAAACAAACAAAAACAAAAAGAGGAAAGAAGAACAAATGAAAGAAAAGAAAGACAAGAAGAAGGAAAAAGAGTCTTCTTATTCCAGAAACACTATTTTCTTTGGCTCTCCACAATCTCTGGCTCTTACAATCTTTCTGATCCCTGTTGTAGGGTGATCCTTGAACCTTGACAAGAGGGGGTGTGATGCAGATAACCCACCTGTGACTGAGCACTCCACAGAAATTTACTATCTGCCCTTTGACCAGTGGTGAGTTTCTTCCTTAACAATGAGATTTGAAATTATCTATGTGCACGAAGAGGAGTTTAGAGGGCAGTTTGATATCATGGTCATGTGTAGCCCTAGATTTCTTGCCATGGTAGTCATTATTGTAGCTCACAGGCACATTACTGCATAACACTGTGAACCACTATGCTTCCAACAGCCAGCATAACAGCTTCCTATACTGTGAAAACTAACTAGCCATGAGGAAGCTTCTTAGTACCAACTTCTTCATATCCTGTGACCAAAGCATTTGTTGTCTTCAGCAGTAGTCTTAATGTTATTCCAAAGATACATTCTTTGATCAAATTTTGCTTAACAAAGTGTATGTTACTATAAAATATTAACTTTTTTGATTCTCACTATCAACTTTATTCCAGTTCTTGAGGCTGCATCAGCATGGACATAAATCCTATAGTCCCTTTCATTTAACTTGTGTCCTCATAAAATAGTGGCTGTACTTTTTCTCAACCATCCCAGGCGTTCCTGGGGAAGTTTGAGGTTAGTCAAAGGAGAAAGAGATATAGTGAAACAGCAACTCTTCTCTATTTACCTTTCTTCCTAACAGGAGTTAAAATAATTGCTTACATTGTTTATCTCACAGAAATAAATTCTGTGGCAAGCATTTATACAGCTAGTTCCTTTGCCTTAGTGAAATAAGAAGCCTTCTTACAAGTTATTTTTCTTAATGCTGAAATATTAGGTTGTGAGAATCATAGAAGAAACTTGTTTAAGTGAATGGTTTTGTCAGTTTTAAAAATTAAAACAGTAAAGGTCCCTAAACTTTAGTTCCCATCTCTGGCAGGGGTAGGACCATTAGAACAAGTTTGAGTTTGTAGGCACCTGAATGATCATCATGGGAAGGGAGCATGTTTTAGGACTCTTTAGGCAGTAATAGACTCAGGGCATGTCCCTGATGCTACTTCTGAGTTTTGACTTGTGTTCCTGGCATTCTAGTAGATGTCTGAAAGGTTGAAGGAAGATTGGGGATGGGGACCATGATTTCTGGCATGTGGAAGCCTGGGGGTATGGTGTTGTTTTGTCAACCCAGTAGCACTTGTGTTTCTTATTTATCATGTTGATATCACCCTTTTGGGAGCCTCTAACCATGGTCAGCAGTCATGACAGAGCAGGGCTATTTCTTCCAGGATAGAGCACCATGGCATCAGTGGTGTGTGTGTGTGTGTGTGTTTGTGTGTGAGTGTGTGTGTATGTGTGTGCATGCACGTGCACACATTCATCTCTCAGTATATGTGGGTGTTCTGGATGACTTGTCAGCTGCCTCCACCAAAAGCAAGCTTCTTTAGATCTTAGCATAACCTGGACTCATGGTCCTTTAAGCTATGAAAGAAGAGAGAGAGGAAAAGGCTTAATCTTGATCACCTAGGTTATTATAGAAATCTACTTGTAGTTGCTAAGTGCTCCAACCAGAAAGATATATCAGGTGTTCTTGTTTAGGAAGCTAGAAAGCCCAGAAGCATGTCACTCTTGTCTATAAGCTGATCTCCAACTGCTAAAGGGACTGCTCTGAGTCAGGAGTACTTCATGAGATTTGCAGGATCTGAAGATATGTCACACAGGATTATGCCAGGGACACACTGTGATGAATAGAAAAACAAACAATATATTAAAAAGAGCTAAAGTACTGCAGAGAATGGTATATGCTCAAAAGAACTTGCGTATAAACCTCAGTACTTTTGTAGCACCCACTGTTTCTTGTGTTTGTACATCACAAATTCATACATCCTCTAGTTGTTACACACAGTCCAGGTGGAAAGGTATTCTATTCATTTTCTGAAAACCGGACTTCTTTTCTGTGTTAATTTTTGTGGGCTCTCCAGATACCTATTATCCAGTGACAGTGAATTTAAATGAGGTATGGTATGTGACTTGCTGTTGGACTGGGGACAATTACATGATTATGTGCCTTATTCACTTTTTATTGATGGGAAGAGGCAACATAATAAGGCACCTTATACAAGGAAGTATTTCATTATGGGTTTGCTTACAGTTTCAGAGGGTGAGTCCATGACCATCATGGTGTGTGGATGTGTATGAGGGCAGGTAGGCAGACAAGGCACTAGAGCAGTAAATAGGAAACACCATACTGATTTTCAAGTTGGAGGCAGAGAGAGTAAGATTGAGTCTGTTTGAAACCTTAAATCCCACAATATCTACATCTGACTGCTTCCTTGGAGAAAGTGTTTCACATGCATCTGGAAGAAGAACTCTCAGATTAGTTGCTGAACGTAGACTTAAAGACACCTGTCCCAGTGTTGCAGCCACTGGTGTGAGCACTGGAGAATGATGTGATGTTATCAAGAGTGGAGATATGCTATGTTTACCAGTGTCACAGCTAAAGTTATGTTTTAAGTTTAAATTACTGTGTTTTAGAAATCCATACAACAGAGCAGTGTGGTGGTGGTGCATGCCTTTAATCCCAGCACTCGGAAGG
Source organism: Myodes glareolus (assembly GCF_982192425.1). Taxonomy (NCBI): domain Eukaryota; kingdom Metazoa; phylum Chordata; class Mammalia; order Rodentia; family Cricetidae; genus Myodes; species Myodes glareolus. Next base: position 118,395,626 of record NC_142028.1, on the reverse strand, counting down.
CAGAGGCAGCCGGATCTCTGTGACTTCAAGGCAAGCCTGGCAAGCCTGGTCTACAGAAGCTAGTTCCAGGACAGGACCCAAAACTACAGAGAAACCCTGCCTCAAAAAAAAAAAAAACCAAAAAAAGTCTCCTACTATTAGTGTGTGTGGTTTGATCACTGCCTTGAGTTTTAGAAGTGTTTCCTTTACATAAGTGGGTGCCTTTATATTAGGGGAATAGATATTCAGGATTGAGGTTTCCTCCTGATGAATTGTTCTTGTTATGAGTATGAAATGTCCATCTCCATCTCTTCTGATTGATTTTAGTTTGAAGTCAATTTTGTTAGATATTAGAATGGCCACACCTGCTTGTTTCTTAGGTCCGATTGCTTGGAAAACCTTTTCCCAACCCTTTACTCTGAATAGGTGTCTGTCTTTGTGGTTGAGGTGTGTTTCTTGTAAACAGCAGAATGTTGGATCCTGTTTTCGTATCCAATCTCTAAGTCTGTGCCTTTTTATAGGTGAATTGAGTCCATTGATATTAAGTGATACTAATGACCAGTGGTTGTTGTCTCCGGATATTTTCTTTTTTTGGGGGGGTAGTAGAGTGTGTTTCCCTTCTTTGAGATGTGCTTGTGAAGGGTCGCTAGTTGTCTGAGTTATTGTAGGCAGTATTAGCAATGTTGGATTCCTTGGGTTGTGATTTTTCCTTCTAATACTTTCTGTAAGGCTGGATTTGTGGCTACATATTGTTTAAATTTGTTTTTATCCTGGAATATTTTGTTTTCTCTGTTGATAGTGAATGATAGCTTGTCTGGGTATAGTAGTCTGGGCTTGCATCCATGGTCTCTTAGTTTCTGCAGTACCTCTATCCAGGACCTTCTCCCTCAGGACCCAGCAATTCCACTCTTGGAATATACCCAAGAGATGCCCTATCATACTACAAAAGTATTTGCTCAACTATGTTCATAGTTGCACTATTTGTAATAGCCAGAACATGGAAACAACCTAGGTGCCCCTCAATAGAAGAATGGTTAAAGGTGTGGAACATATACACATTAGAGTTTTACTCAGCGGTAAAAAACAATGACATCTTGAATTTTGCATGCAAATGGATGGAAATAGAAAACACTTTACTGAGTGAGGTAGCCCAGACCCAAAAAGAGGAATATGGTATGTACTCTCTCATAAGTGGATTCTAGCCTTAATTAAAGGTCTTTGAGCCTATAATACATGATCCTAGAGAAGTTAAATAAGAAGATGAACCTGAAGAAAATCATATAGTTATCCTCCTTGATATTGGAATTAGACAAGATTGCCAGGCAAACTTGGGTGCACGGGGCATGGGGGGTGGAAGTAAGGGGAGATGGTTGGAGAGAAGGGAGAGGGGGAGGATTGAGGATGGCTTGGAAGAATGGGATGGGGGGGAGGGACGAAGGATGGATGTGGGAGCGGGGAGGTGTGAATTTCAACTAAGGGAGTCATTTTGGGGTTTGCAAGAGACTTGATTCTGGAGGGGTTCCCAGGTCCAAGGAGAGGTTCCTAGATTGTTCCCTGGGCAGCGGAGTAGAGGGTGCCTGAACTGGCTTTAGCCCATAACCATACTGATGAATATTTTGCATATCACCACAGAACCTTCATCTGGCAATGGATGGAGATAGAGACAGAGATACACATTGGAACACTGGACTTAACTCCCTAGGTCCAAATGAGAAGCAGATGGAGGGACAACGTGAGCAAGGAAGGCAGGATCAGAGGGAACCCTCATCTGACTATGGATGGAGATAGAGATGGAGACACACATTGGAGCACTGGACTGAGCCCCCAAGGTCCAAATGAGGAGCGGAAGGAGGGAAAACATGAAAAAGGAAGTCAAGACCGTGAGGGGGTGCATTCACCCACTGATACAAGGACAATGGGACTGGTCTGGTGGGAGCTCACCAGGGCCAGCTGGACTGGGACTGAACGAGCATGTGATCGGGCTGGATTCTCTGAATGTGGCTGACATGGGGGCTGTCTGGGAGGCCATTGACAATGGTGCTGGGTCTTGTTTCGTCTGCATGTGCTGGCTCTCTGGGATCCTGGTCTGTTTGGATGCTCACCATCCTGGACCTAGAGGGAGGGGCGGAGGAACTTGGACTTCCAGTGGGGCAGGAGGCCCTTACTGCTCTTGGGACTGGAGAGGGAGGAGGGGAGGGAGTGGGGGGAATGGGAGGGTATTGGGAGGAGGTGAAAAATTTTTTATAAATAAATGAATAAAAAAAATAAAAAAATAAAACTTTAAAACATTTACAAAAAAAGAAAAACTATAAAAATACCAAAAAAAGAAAGAAAGAGAAAAAGAAAAAAGAAATCCATAAAACAGAAATGTCTCTAATCTATAAACTCCACTTGTCCAGGGCCAGATAAGTTTATGAAATGCTAGAAGCTGTTGATCATGCAGGATAACAGGCCACATGTGCTCTGTTCTCTAAATCAGTTTGTTCTCCCCAACTTCACAGAATGTGCGTGATCACATATAGGTTGGAGGTATATATGCATGAAATACATCGGGATGTATGCTTACCCCGATTGGGAAATATATAACCTTGTGGGTTTTGCCTTTATAAGCCCCTATCTAATGTGATTCATCTCCACACTCTGGGATTCCCAAGTATGGACCCAACCAATGTTCATTGGTATGGCCAATATTTAGTAAAACTTGTTTTGAATTTGGCTCAAAATTGTGGTAGTGGTTAACACCAGTCCCCATGGAAAGACACACTTCAGTAATGGATCTGTTTTCAGAGCGGGATGAGTATGGAGCAGGAGATTATACTACGTGGGCCTCTACGCTGCAAATTTTTCAAAGAGTGTTTTGGTTAAGAAAATGAAGTCTTCTGTCATTCTAAAGAGTGAAGAAACTAAGGGACTCATTGCTTTTTCATTAGCTTACATTTTACTCACAAGATTGTCATTACGCTGGCCAATTTGGTCTGTGAAGGCCAGGCCTCAAAAGCAGAGTTCTCTGAGTTTTCAATCCACAGGAATCTTTCTGGATGCCTGCTACCCTCCTGTATAATGCTTCAGTTACTCCAGAGCACAGTTTATGCTCTTTGTTGTGATTTTTCTTTGTGTGAGGACAAGGGACAAACTGTTTGACTATCTTTCAATAACTCTATTCTGGTACTTTTTTTTAAAAAATCACAGCCACATGATTCCAACATGAAAACCTGTACTTAAACTTTGACTTCAACATGTAATGTGATATGTTATTTTATACAGAATGACAGCTAGTGACCTGAACTTTTGCTTTGAAAGAAATTGAAAGCTATATATATATATATGTATACATATATATACATATATATACATATATCTTATGAATTAATAAGATATACATATGTATATCATAAGATATACATATATCTTATGAATTAATGTTTGTAATTCATTGCATTTCTTTTCCACACTGTGAATATCATCACTATGCAAACTGAAAACTTTTCTCCAAAGGCTCCCTGGACCAGCAGTAGAGCAAAAGCTTGCCTATGTGATTTAGACTAATGCCCTCACGCCATAGAAGAAAAGAGATTTCTCTAACTTTCTGGTATTGATCACAAAACTGACCCTGAGAAGCTATTTGATTTGTAAAAGGTTATTAAATGGTGAAACTCGGATAGAGTTTAGTTTCTTCATTGTGTATGATCTCAGTGACTGCTTCAAAAGAAATCCAAGAAAGAATTAAGATTTTCCTGGGTGACTAATTTTGTTCCCTTTAGATATGTTTGTAAGTGTGTATGTGCAGTGTGTGTGTGTGTAGTGCAGATGATGTCAGCAGACAACAGCCATCACTTGGCTTACTGGCTGCTAACGTTATCAATCAAATGAGTATGGGAGGTCTTTCCATCTTCTATTATCTTCTTCAACATCTTTTCAGAAATTTAAAGTTTTAATTATAGTGGACTTTCATTTCATTGGTATAAACACACACACACACACACACACACATTGCTTAGAGAGATACAGATACAGAGAGAACTATGAATAGGTATATCTGATTTTTGGAAGACTGTATTTTTTATGGTAAGAAAAATAGCTAAAAATTATTTTACAATGAAACATATTTATTTAGAATTATGATCTTGTTAGCTGATCTAGAAATAATTTTAGAATGCAATATTATAGTAGATTTTAATGATAGAAATTTGGGGAACCAGCCATACTTTCAAAAGTTCAGCTATTATCATACCAAACCCAGTTAACCAACCCAGGGAATCTGAAAAGCACATCAATGGAAATTAAAGAGAGATAGCATTAATAACAACAGAAAAGGTCCTTGGGTCTATGATATTGTGTGTGAAATGCTCCTTTTATTTTTTAAATAGATGCACAATTCTTATATTATATTGATATACATTTTTAACACTTAAAGCAATACTAGTAGAATTCTAGCAATTCATATGAAAGGACATATTTGGTCTCGTGTCTGCATTTCAGGAAAACATGTGCTAAATCAGATCACAATTTTATAAGCATTTTGAGAGTTACAAAGATTTACCATCAGTTTGGGAACACTGCAATTGTCAGTTTAGGGCAACTCATTTGAGACCCGTTAGCATTAATTCACATAAAAAGGGGAGAAGAATCTCAGTGCTAGGCAACTGAAGTTTTAAATGATTTTTTTCATTTTATTTTTTATGTATATATCTGTTCTCCTGCATGTCTGTCTGTATACCAACTGCATGGCCTGGTGCTCATAGAGGTTAGAAGAGACCATGTTATGTTCTTCATAACTCAAGGTATAAATAGTTGTGAACCTGAATCTATGTGCTGGAAATTGAACCTAAGTCGTCTATAAGAGTTGCCAGTTTTTTATATGCTGAGACATGTCTCCAAACCCAGGAGAATAAATTTTTACTTGTTTTGTGTAATTATATATAATAAAAGAGTCACGTTGTGAATTGCACATCAACACTTGGGTTTTACCAAGTAAAGATAATTTAGGAGCAATAAGTATCTAATGAGGAATGTAATAATCAAATCAAGGTAATCAATCAATGAATCCTATCAAATATTTACAGTCACCAGATTTGTATATTGTGAACAAACAAATCTTCTGTTCTAGATTAAAATATACAAGGACTTATTACAGTCATAACTATCTCATTTTACTTTGTGCTATACAACAGTAGAATTTAACCATCCTCCTTACGTATCAGTGGTTTTGAGCCAATAAAGATGAACTTCTGTACTGTTTGCAAGGAATGTAAATAATCTTTCTTTTTCTTCGTTTTTACCACTGCATCTGTTTTCTTTTATATCTGTCATTTTCTGTTAGGCTAGTTTAAAATTTGTGTTTCAGTCATCTTTATAAAGATAATGTTCCCTGCATAGTAATTACATTTTTGTGATTGGTCTCATTGGCAACTTGGAGCTATGTGTGAAATCAAGTAACCCAGATTTCATGATCAATTAGGTATTTATTGAGCTATTTTCTCATTTGGGGAATACCTTAATTAAGTCAGAAGATTAAGGAATGGATGTAGTTCAGAGATATTTTATCCAATATGGTATCTAGTTGTCATCTATTTATAATTTGTACTTGAACACAAATTAATTTAAATTAAATTAATTTAAACTAAATATATTTAACTTTAGAGAAATTAAAATTTAACATCCACTATTTATTCTGACTGGTCATGAATGAAATGTTCTAATAGACTATGGGCCTCCCTATTGGACACTCAGAAATAGCCTATTTCTGTTGTTACAGAAAGTGCTTCTCTTACATGTCACAGTGAATTCACTGTATTAACAATGTTGGAGGATCCTAGTGATTTAGCCTCAAGAAGTGTCTGGGATACACAATAGTTTGTAGTTACAGATTCTACAAAGAGTTTTTGGATTTTCTATATCATTTCTGAAAGGTAAAGCAAATGTACCTCAGGAAAAACTAAATACACAAGTATTTCACTGGACGTTTTGTTGTTCATCCTGCTTTTGTAAGAAAAGAAACCTTGAAATAGAGTGAATATGCACAGTGCATAAATATTTTCTGGATTGTTGATAAGAAATGTGTAATAGAGAGTGATTTTTAACTTTCATGCTATGTTGTTTATCTGTAGCCTGTTCATGTTGCCTTGGGGATTTGCCCTATTTGCATAACTTGTGAAGCTCTGCATCTGGTCAAGGACTATTGTTCCTTTAGTTAGACCCTACCCACATTACTCAAGAGAAGTTTGTTCAGGTGCTGACCCATGTGGCCTGTAAGACAGATGAAGAACCCAGACTCCTTCAGTTAGGCCACACCTACATTTCCTTGGGAAGGCAACCTGTAGCTGGCTTGTGTAGCCTCAGGCATCAGAAGAGGAGTCTTGCTCTTTTCCAACGCAGGCTCCACCCAAGATACTCACAGGAGCTTACTCTAAGTATCTGGTCCACACAGCATCTGTAAGCAAGTGAGAGATCCGGTACCCTCATTCCTTATACAATCCTTTGTTGTACCTTGTGATTCTAATCAATATGTGGCTTTAACAAGAGCTTTGTCCCGTTGATACCCTATAACCACCAAACCTGCCTTCTTCCCTGTTAGAGTTAAAAACTTACGTCAAGAAAAATAAACAGCAACCTAATTCCAAGAGTTAATTTTTCTCAAGAAAATATGAACAATATTAACAATTAGTAATGAGACTTACCCCAAATCATGAATCAAACTTGAATAAGAACTTAAAAGAAAGGCAAAACTCCAAATTCGAAAGAATAGGTATAATTCATTCCAGACTTCACAGCTATGTGAATGAAAACATTATTGTATTGGCAATGCAACAGTCACATTAATCAGTAGAGTAGAATTGAAGACGTAGAAATAACTACACATACTTGAGATACCCGATTCTTTTACAAAATTACGTATAGGAGGAAAGAAAACATGTTCAGTAAACAATGTGGATCATTATAGATAGCAACATTTGGAAGAAAGGAAATAGTTGCATGCCTGGTACCCTGCATAAAAGTCAGCTAAAAATGCATCAAGGACATCACCAAAAGACCTAATACCATCTGGTACAGGAAAAATTTTTCTGAACAGAACTTCAATAGTGCAAGCATTAAGACCAATGATTAGTAAATGGAACCCTATGAAGAAAAAAAAAACAGGTTTTGTAAAAGTAAAGGACATCAACATTTAAATAAATTGGTAGTTTACAAAATGGGAAAAAAATCTTAACTGGTTATATATCTGACAGAGAATTATTATCTAGACTATGTAAAGAACTATAGTAACTGGTTTTCAAAATAATCCTATTAACATATTTGGTATAGTACTAAACTGAGAATCCTAGAAAGAAATCATAAATTGCATAGAAACATTCCAAGTCATGAAGAAAATGCAAATTAAGACTACTTTGAAATTTTGTTTTGCCTCAACTAGAATGTCCACAATTAATAAAACATAGGACAGCAGATGTTGGTGAGGATACCTGGGAAAGGGAACACATATTCTTTACTGGTAGAAACTGGTAGAAGTGCAATCTTGTACAATCACTAAGGAACACTGTCTGAAAGTTCCTCAAAAAGTTGAAAATCAGTATATCACAAGAATCAATTGAATAATTTAATGGTTATTCTTGATTATCAGCTTGACTATATTTGGAATTAACTAAACCCAAACAGTTGGGCATACTTGTGAAGGATTATTCTTGATAGGATTATTTGAGGTAGGAAGATTCACTCTAAATCTAGATCATTATAGATAAGAAGAACCACTCCAAGTCTGCTCTAAATATTCTGATAACACCCAACATAAATGAACATAAGAGAAGGAAACTTTTATTTTTTACCCACATGGTCCCATTCTTGCTAGCAAATTTATCTATCCAGTCACTGGGGTAATACGTCACTGTATTAGAACCTCTCTTTTGGCATTCCATTTGGTTTTTGGCTTTTCTATCAGAAAACAGTCATTGTTACACTATCTGGGCCACAAGACATAAGACGTTCTACATGTAGAATCATTCTCTCATTTCTATTTCCCTAGTAAACACTGACAAATATACCACTCTTGGGCATGTAAACAATGGAAACTACAAGTTATTACAGAGATACCTTCTCATCCACATTTAATTCTGCTTTATTCATGAAAACCAGAAACTATAAAAATTTTAGATATCCATCAGCTGATGAATAGATAATGAAAATGTGGTACATTTACACATAGAATATTATTCAACTGTTAAGAAAAACGAAATTATGAAATTACCCATAAATGAATGGAGTTAGAAACAATTACTCTGACTGAGGTAACCCAGAATCAGAAAGACAAACAATGCCTTTTCTCTCATTATTGATATTAGGTTTCAGATATGCATGCTTCATTAAAATAGACCAGAGGTCAGGTAGCTAGTAAATTGCAAAGCAGAAGAGAGCCTTCCAAAGAAGGAGATATAGAATACAGTCTTCTAAAGGGACAGGTAGAACTAGGGAGAATTATGAATTTATTTAGTTGTAAAGAAAAATGAAATTATGCGGCTTGCAGCTAAATGAAAGGGACTGGAAAACATTATGCTGAGTGAGATTACTTAGGCATCAGAAAACAAATACCACAATTCTCTCTTTTATGTAGATTGTAGTTTTAAATAATTAATCTTGGGTTTTAAATTAGAATTCCTTGGGAGGCCAAAAAACTAGATAGAAGCCTTGGGAAAAGACTAAAAGATGAGAGGATTGTGAATTATACAAAACGTAAGAGGAGAGAAGGGGAATATTGAGTGTGCAGTAATTTAAACAGGGAGCAGTGGTGTGTAGGGAAGGTGAGGAGGCACAAGAGAAAGGGCCAAGCAAAGTAACAGGGTATAGAAATATCCTACAATCTTGTGACCAATAAACTATGGTAACAACAACAGCAAAACCTCTCAAACACCAAAACCTAAGCCAGCAACAACAAACATTGGGACAAAGATGCTCTGTATGTCTGGAAAAATAAATTAGCCTTTATGCTATGGGTTTGTAAAGCAAAACATTTTGCATCACTACAGGAAAACTGGTTAGTGGTGTAGGAGGATCTTTTGTCTATGTGTTACTTTTATTGGTTAAATAAAGAAACTGTCTTGGCTTTTTGATAGGGCTGAATTTAGATAGGTGGAGTAGACTGAACAGAATGCTGGGAGGAAGAAAACAGAGTCTGGCAGATGCCATGGCTCTCCTCTCCGAGACGGACGTGGGTTAGACTGATGCCGGTAAGCCACAGTCAAGTGACAATACAGATTATTAGAAATGGGTTGAACCAATACATAAGAGTTAGCCAATAAGAGGCTAGAACTAATGTGCCAGGCAGTGTTTAAATGAATACAGTTTCCATGTAATTATTTCGGGTAAAGCTAGCTGGGAGCCGGGGCGGCAGGATGTGGCCCACTGCTCCTTTTACAACAGGTTAGGAGTTGTTAGAAAAGGAGTACCTAATGGATCCCCAAACAATGAAGGCTCTTGCTTTGATTCTTGGTTTCTAACTAGAGTTAATTAATAAGATCCCATTGCTGAGGACACTACAAACTTAGGCAAATCAAGCTTGGAATGATGTGAAGTTTTCCTCCATTCTGGATACCATTTATAGTGCCATATGACTCTTGTGCAGCCTCCTGAAGGAAAAGAGCACCAATAGGCTTACTCAGATGTAAACCCTACTCACTATGATACCAACTAGCTGACAAAATATATCAATTTATAAAATAATAGCAAAACTGTTATGAGAGAAATGCCCTTTAATTAGCTTTGAGATCAATTCCACTGGAGGAAATACATTCATTTTAATGTAATCTTTCCCAAAAACCCACGATGAAGATGACATGACGTAAGGGAGAACTCAGTACTAAAACTCAATTCTATCAGTTATGTTCCTCTAGAGAAACTCAAGTAAAACAGTTGTTGTCTTAGCATATTTTGGCTGAGATATGGTAAAATATGCTAACAAATCAGTATCACATTGAAACTAGGATTTAAGTAATTAAAAATATTTTGTGTCATTGTGACACACATTATATATACACCCTCTACCAACATTTGCTGAGTATGTAGGTTCTTGAACACATATTTATTCTTGGTATTCTGCTTGGTATTCTGCCCAGTCCTTTGGTTCATGATCAGTAACCAATAGTATATACCTTCATCTCTCAAAGGGAATTAAGAGGAATTAGACCACAGGTCATTGGCAGAAGTTTTTTTTTTTAAACTGGATTCAAAATTCATGATTAATTACTTCTCCTCTTACATTTGAGTTTAGCTATTTTTCTTCTGGCTTGTATCCATGCTTTTGCCAATCTCATATGTAAGGAAATTTTTCATTTGGTTTAACTACAGCCCATTTGAAAGTTCAACAAGAGTTCCGTATATCTTAGCTTTAGCACTCTGGAAAATCAGATTATGAAATACAAAGCCAGGTGGTCTCCTTTACCTCTGATGCTTATCCATATAAGTGTTGTGCACAAATTTTACACTGGGCAAGATTAGAAGCTATTAATATTAAGTATGAAAATCTTAATTTCCCTTTTCAGTAATCCAACCTTAAATTGTTAAGAAAGTAATTATTTTTCTCACCTCATTTAAATCTACATCAACAGCACAGGGATTTGAACCCCTTTTTGAAAAATGAGTTATTCCTCAGAGAATGGAGAGTTGGATTCTTGCTTTGTGTGCAGGACCATTGAATAAAAACTCAGAAAGCTTGGAATTGTGCTGGATAGTTTTGTACAAATTTGAAACAATTATAGTCATTTTGTAAGAGGGTCTGTAAGTTGAGAGAACTCCTCCATAAGAGTCTAGAGTCTATGTAGACCAATCTAGAAGGTATTTCTTTGATTCATTTTGATGTGGGAAAACCCAACTCATGGGAAAGTGATGCAATCTGTGGACATGTGGTCTTGGATTATATAAAAAAGGAGACTGAGCAAATCATGGGGAACAATCCAATAAGCTGAAGCACTATTAATAAAAGCTCAGAGACTGAAATTGGGGTTTAACATGAAGATTCAAGAGCAGATTTACATAGAAAAACATAACCCACCAAAATGCAGATTTGTGGTGCCCAGTTGAAGAAGGTGCATCACAAAATACTCCTGCACTTAAGCCTCAGGAACATTGCAGAAGAGTGGGTGAGAAGACCATAAGGGCCAGAGGTTTGGGGAATTTGCTGTGAGAGTAAGTCTCCTAGCAACATCAGAAACTACACACATTCATTGGCATAGTCTATGAACCAGAGGTTCCAGAATATCTATTAAGGGGCCCCATGCTTTTAAGGGCTATTTGTGAGCTTTGAACAACTTTAACATTGTCTACAACATGAAATGGCTATTTTCCTTAAAACCTCAGTATTTGAGAAACATGTAATTTTAATTTTCTTGCTTTAGTCAAAGACTATTCTTTTATTGGGCAGAAATAAAAATCCCAAAAGTAGCAGACTTTTTAAAAACCCTTGGAATATTTTTATTTTCCTTCACAGCAAAGCTTAAAATCGGGAGACCTTATGAAACTGATGAAAGCTCATGTGTGTGTGTGTGTGTGTGTGTGTGTGTGTATGTGTGCACACGCACGTGCACGTGTGTGTGCATAAGAAGCTTCTTGTATCCTAATATGGTGATTAAGGGAAGTGTAAATCAGTCCTCCAAGAGCTGAGATCCTGTTTGGATTCCAGTGGGAAAAAAATTTTGTGGTTATGCTTGAATGGCATCCATTGGCGGACTTGGTAATGAACACTTCCCCACAAAGTGAGGGCTTAGGCTTTCTGCTAAGTGGACTGAGTACACTGTGCCTTTAATTCGAAGAACTCAATTCATATATTTTCTTGAAGCAGAATGGTGTCTTTGGAGACTGCTTTGGAAAAGATGTCTTGTGGTAAGTTTCAAGACACCTGGACAAACATAACCACAGTCTGAGTTTCCAGAGGACTTTCTCAGTGTGAAAGGCAAGAAGTTGTCCTGTCTTTACATATATGAATATATAGAGGGAATCCATTGTGGCTAGCCTGGTGACCTCTGTAAATCTTGGGGGAGAAAGAAAAGGCTGGCAGGTACATTAAGTCTGCAAAGAAACAGGCTGACTTTGGGAAAAGTGAATGCCAGGTTACAGAAGGAGCCATTAGACTGTAAATTTTTCACCTCATCCTTTGTAAATGCCAGAGCAGAAAAGGGGAAGGGGAAGAAATAGTACACAGTTGCAGTAATGGGAAGAATAGATTGTTATTGATTTGAACATTTGTGAAAAGTCACAAGGAAGATATTAATATCTAATGAGAAATTATCATTAAACAATATAATTGGGAATCTCCTTAGATACATATATTTCTCAGTGAAGATGATTGTGATATTTAGCTACAGGCATTCAAATGGAATAATGATCTGATTCTCGATGGAAGAATATTCTGAATTTGATATTAATGATGATCAAGGAATAAAATTATGTAGAAGATGAAAGTAGTAGGGGGATACACAATGCAACCCACTCACCTCAAGATATTTACACATTCTGTACATAAGCTATCTATGCTGTCTGTGAAAATGCTAAAAGACAAATTATTTGAAAAAGAATATTTAAAGATGATTATGTTGAGGATCTTCAAATAAGATTTTTAAGCATGTTTTTTGGGAGCCATGTGCGCTATCAAGTATGTTGTGACTGGAAGGAGGCAAAAGAGAATTTTACCAGTGGAAGAGAATGAGTCTGGGTAACATCAACCACAGGACAAGGGATATCAACATTCATTAGAAGCTGAAAGATTCGAATCAAATAATAACTTGAGCTTCTGGGAGGAGATAAGATTTCCTGGGAGATTGACCTGGTTTTGATCATTTGCATTTCTGTCATCTAAAATAGTGGGGGTAAACACTTATAACATTTAGTCTATAAGCTAGCCTGTAAGATATATATTAAATTTGAGAGCATTTGGTGGGCTTGAGGAACTCAACCCTCTTCTGTCACTCTTATCCAAAATCTTTTTACTCTTTTTTTCCCTTTAATTCCTTTCAGAAAAGAGTAAAGAAAACAATGTTAATGCCTAGAGAAATTTTAGACTGAGACAATTGCTGTAGAAAAATGAACTCATGATTCTAAATTACTTATCTGCTTTGTAGATTTCTAGTTATATAATTATAACTAGTTATATAATTGGCATCCTTTTGCTGACCTCCAATGGCACTAGGCCTGAACCTGGTGCACAGATATGCTCGCTGTCAAACACTCATCATTAAAATAAACACAAAAAATTCATTTTGATTTATAAAAAGTATGTGTGTGTGTGTGTGTGTGTGTGTGTGTGTGTGTGTGTGTGTGTGTGCATGAGCAGATGTATGTTCCACAGTGCATAGGTAGAAGTTAGAGGACAATTTTTATGGAGTCAGTTCTCTCATTTCACCTCAATAAGACAGTTTCCTTAGTTACTTCTGTTCCTTCTCTATATACTCTAGGCTAGCTGTCCTTTAGGCTTCTGGAAAATTCTTCTATGCCACTGCAGTACTATAGTTACAAATGTACATTTTACATGGTTCCTAGAATTAAGCTTTCAATGAAAATGCTTTTAAAACCCCAACAAGAGCACTCTTGCCAGCCCTTTTAATGAAAATATAAATGCTTTGTGTCGTTCTCTGAGTGTCTTAATGGAAGACACAATTTTTTAAACATATCCTTTGTATCTTTCACATCACACATCTTGATTTCATTCTTCTCCCTATCTCCTTCTGTCCACCCTCTGCCCTCGTACTCTGCCCTCAGAACTCCTCCTACTCCACAAAATAAAATTTAAGAGAAAAGAGAAAAAAATAAAAGAAAAAGAAAATTCTCATCATCGAAGCTGCAGTGTGACACTGTGGGTCACATAGTACACCCTTTAGTCCATATATCTTTACTTGCAAGTGTTCATTGTTAAGAATCATTGGTCTGGTACGAGGCCTCTGGTTTTTGCTATACCATCAATACTGAACCTTCTCTGGGACTCCTGATGGATAAAAGGGAGGCATACTATTTATATCAGTCATCCATCTCCTGACGATCCAAGCAATTATGCATAATTAAGTCCTAAGCAAAATTCGTTAAATAATTTTGACAATTTTTATAAGCTTCAAGATCTCCAGTGATTGAGAACAAAGCAAGTGGAAATGGGTGTCGCTTGTCATCTCACCATTGTGAAGGGGGAGTAGGCGAGGTCTGTCATCACATACACTTAGAAGACATTTCAGCTCCAACAGTTTGGTTCATTTATTAATTTAATTCTTTTCTGTTCGGTTCATTCATTGATTCAAACACATACTAAATGCAGGTACTCTGCCAGGTTAACATGCTGTCAAGTATGAGACACTTTTATCTTGCCCTTCAAAAACTGAAGAGGCTATGTATGACTTGGCCCTTTACCAAGATTTCTTCTGTTAATTGAAATTCTCATGCTTTCTCCATAGTCTTGATTTCTCCCTACTGTGTTTTATAATGAAGAAAAATAGGTCATGAATTTTAGAAAGAACGGGGGAGGGGTATGTGAAAGGGTTCTTAAAAGGAAAGGGGGGATTATAATCTCAAAAAGTTAAAAACGTCTAAAAATTAACTTCATGTATTTACATTATCTGCATTTTTATAATTATTTCTTGAATGAGATTTTAGAGCATTGTCCTCAATTTTATTGGGGAAGGTAGATCTTTGGGACCGTCCTCATTTTAAACTTTAATTTTTGAATCATTTTCAACTTCCCATAGCAACTGGAGACATAGAGTCTGGGAACCAAGAAAGACTGAATATATTAATGTGTAATGTTGTACTTACTGAATGAGAGTATAGTAGCCAAATGACTGGCTGAAGACAGTTAAAAAAAAACAAATTTAAAGTACTAGAGAGACTGTTTCAGAGTCTTAGGAAAAAATCATACAGAACAAAGCTTTAAGTCAAATTTACTCTTTTGAAAATACAAGAGTTACAATACAAAACAAGAAAACAAACCATATCTCAGATGGAAGGCACTGGCAGGGTCATCTAGTCACTGTAAGAATGAGTAAAAGTGAGTTCCTAAAGGTTTGCCATGAACTACTTCAAGCTAGTGAATAAAAGATACAGTCCAGGACATCCTGCATGTGAGAAAAGAGGAATGCCAAAAATGAGGACTTGAGGTTTGGACAAACACTTGTTTGTTAAGTGTCTAGAGCAGTGGTGACCATTTGGCAGGCATTGAAAACATTTTTAACAGATATAATTCTTTTGTGCATGTGTTGTTGGAGGTGTGGGAAACTGAGGTGTGGAGCGTAGTTCATGGTGCATATTCATTTTTTTAAATTAAAACCTTACTTCCAAAAGCTAGAAGATTATATTTTTGTTATTCCAAGTGTTTTGTGTACAGTGGGAAGCAAGTGGCTTAATTCTCTGACTTTAAATTCCTCTATGTGTCATGAAGGTTAGTAATGTTTTTGAAGAAGGTAAGGTACAACTTTGAAAGAATAAATGGTAAATCTTGAGGCTTTCACCTTCCTGACTTCACCTACTAGTTACTGGTGATAGTAGCTATTTATGGAATACTATTCAATGTGCAGGCTGTCTGGAGGCTTAGATTAGACAACCATAAACTAACTCCATGTCAATTATGGATCATGCAAACGATGTTTGTCTCCTTTGCCCTACAAATGAGTACAGGTCTGGCAGGAAAGCAAGGGTGGATATAAATATCACAACTGATTTGCACTTATGACCCAGATCCATTCTTGCAGTTGTGCAGCCTTGCACAAGTTCTTAACTACACGGAGCTCCAGCTTTCATATTTGTTAAAGCTGAACTAGTCCTGCCTTTCAATGTTTCTATAAGACTTAAATGTAGTCATGAGCAAGGTCAGAAAAAGAGATCAGTAGAGTGATTGTTTTGCATAGAGTCTCAAGTTAGAGGGATTTTCCAGTTCA
This sequence comes from Myodes glareolus, assembly GCF_982192425.1. Taxonomy (NCBI): domain Eukaryota; kingdom Metazoa; phylum Chordata; class Mammalia; order Rodentia; family Cricetidae; genus Myodes; species Myodes glareolus. The sequence goes on along the minus strand of NC_142028.1, from coordinate 118,379,757 downwards.
ACTTACTGTGACTACTGTCACTATTGCAGCTCAGGGTAGTTATTTCCCAATAGACTAAATAGTCAATTTCTACAAGAGATGAGTCTTTCATTTAGCCAAACCGAGTCATTATTTATGTGACCTGAGTTTCAAGACAAAAAGAAATTGTATACACAATTTCTTCTTTCTCATTAGTTTCCTCCTAAAGGAATGGTAATTTCACCATTAGATTTTGGAAGTGGTGATAGGTGTTAAATAATTTTTCCTTGAAAAGAAAATCATAAAATGAGGATATTTTGACAGAGAAGTGGGAAAGTGAAGAAGGAATTTGGAATATTGCATCCAGTTCTTGCAAGACTCACCCAAATGGTGAAGAGATATATGAAAGCAGTGGCCAGCAAATTTGCCATTATTGCTCTGGATGCTACCATATGGTGCATTAGAGAGTGTGTTTGCTTCAGAAATAGTTCTTACACCAAAGAATTCTTACACATTATAGAACTGGTAGTTCTATAAAATTTTCAGATGTGTAAATTTTCAGAGAAATTTTCGGATGTACCAAAATGAGATTAATGATTTAGAGATCACTCTGAGAATTGTGGTTCTGTGTTAATCATTGAAAACTGTGAGAGGTACTGCAGACTATCATCAGTACCTACAGAGGGTACATATTTGGCACCAGGGAGACATCTTTTCCTGTACAAATGATGCATGATATGTACAAGATTTAATGGAAGAGCTAATACCATAAACATTATTATATAAGCACCAGATATTTTATATTATGCTTTGTTTGTTTTGATCTATAACCCACGAGGTTAAAATTCTATAAGGAAAACACCGCTAATATACACTGTATTCTGTGAGCATAAACTTAGATCGCCCAAAATATGCAGAATTTTTATTTACTACATGCACTTACATAGATTTGGAAGTAATTTTTAATTTGAATATCCAATTTCTCCCTTTTGTAGAAAGCACGTATAGTTAGAAAGTAAAAAATATTAAACCCTAATTATAAGCCATTAACAGAAAGATCAGATGAGTTTTCTCTGTAAACCCTTTACAGTTAGCTGATGTGGCTTACATTTTATATTTCAGACATTTTGTTGACCATGTAAACTGAAGGTGCATTTCATTTGTTTTGAATTTTTGTCTTGTTTATTTCCCAAATACGGAGTCATCTAGTTAATAACGGATGATATGAGGTGAATTCAGTCAATGCCCGAGGGTGGACTGCTCTGCTGCACAACTCACAGAGACAGTGGAGCAGAAAGCAAAGGAGAAGCTTGTAAATCCCTTAATGAAATTTTTAATAAAAGCAGCTTCGAATACAAGCTTTACTTTTTTTTCAAATCATTGCATCCAATCATTTCTGAGATTCGAATAACTGATTAAAGAATATTCCAAATGCAGAGAAAAAGAGTACAATTAAAGAGAAAGGACAGTCTGTGAGTGAAGGCCAGAAGGCAGCTTTGACCCTGGGTCAGGGAATTTTCATGGTAACCAGTATGCATGGGAAGTTCTGGGATTTCTGTTCTTTTTTGACTTTGAGGAGTAAACTGAAATAGAAACTTGCGGTCACCTCCACACTCCTCTCTTTCTAGAATTATTTTTTAATAAGAGAAAAAATTCTGAGGGAGTACTAGCTGGCCAAACCTTGTCAAGAGGTTTTGGGGAATGGGAAGCTGTGAAGCAGGGTGTGTGTGATGCCTTTGGGAAGCCATATAGTCAATCTCACTTTCCTCTCATGCTAGTCTCTCTTCTCCACCCAGGCCCTGTTTCCCAGGTATCACTGAGGATAGCTGAGTTCACAACTATTGGGATGTCAGACACTCCTCAAAAGGAATGATGAGGAGATGGTGGGATCTCACCGAAGGACAGCACATGATGCTAGGAACCCAAACTGCTCCTATTTCACCTAGAGGATTATGTTTTCCTTAGTCTTTCTCTACAAGTAAGTCATGGGGTTTTAAGCCTTCCTCAGAATTAAGACAATTAAAGGCCTTCCTGGAATTTCCTAACAAATGTAATTATAGGTAAAAAATAAAGTCAACTGAAGAAAGCATTCAGAATGAGAATGACAATGTACGCGGCCCAGTTTTTATTTCAGCAGTCATCTGCCAACATCACTTAGAAATTCCTGTCTGAAGCAACGATCAAGCGAATGTTTATCTGCTGCAGGGAAACAGCTGTAGTCGGAATAAGATTAGAACCGAGGGGCGCTTGTTGCATGCATATCCTTCTGTAATTTTTGAATCAGCCTCTGAAGTACTAGGCTGGAATGCTTCTCAGGAGGCCTCATTCACCAATACTTACTATATGTGAAACTGACATTTCCCTTTGCTCCACTTGAAATGTCTTTTATCAAAAATAGTATGAGTACCTACTCTGCATATTTATATGAACAGGGGGAATCTTGAAAAGATCCCACTGGGATGGAATTCGTTACAGGCTGTTCTATAGAAGAAAGAAAATGAAAAAAGGGGGTGGTAAAGGAGAAAAAAAGTTGAAAATAGGATTTTGTGGCTTTTGGCACTGTTGATAATTTGTGTGGAAAATAATGTTTTCCTGTGTATTTAATCCTGTGCCAATGCAGCTGCTGGTGTAGTAGCATTTTGCAACAAATTAGAGGGCAGTTAAAGTGAGATTTTCCACCATCAAGAACAAAGCCAGGCCAGTTAACATGAGGACAGCTTGTTCTAGTTGTTAATGTGCTTAAAAACTTGCTATACATAATTTAAAACATCCTTTGTGTGACGATGCCACAGTTCCGTGTCTGAGGTCTAGTTTAAATTTCAGTTCAAATGGATGCAGCTGTATTAGAAAATGAGAAGTTAGGAGCTGGCATCTTCAGCCCTGCCATGAAGAGAACTTTTTCACTGTTTCTATTAATGAAATTAAATCTCCTCCATACTTAAATTTTTAATGGTTACAGACATGTGAAATATGTAGTCTGTAGCTCTTGTCAACAGACGGTTGCCACTTAGAGTGTGGCATCATGAACAGGATTACAAGTGGCATAAAGGTGTATTACCTTTGTTGAAAAGCATGCAGATGTTAGAAATGTCTAGTGTCCCTTTAACGACTCATCTGAATCTTGAGAATTTAAATTGAGGTAGCTCATTTCTCCCATAGGCTTGAAATTAAATAGGGAAGAATAAAAGTTTAGCTCCTGAGTTCACTATCATGAGGTTCTGTAAAGGCTAAGGCAATACTGACACTATGACATTTGGAATTTCCATTAGTGTGTCATTCAAAAAAGTTACAAAAGATATAAATATCATTGAAAAAACTAATAAAAAACATAAAGGCTCAAAAAAATGAAAAAAGAAACATGGCTGAGATCAAAGTTTCTTGAGAGATTTTTTAAACACCTGAGAAATACATAAGTATTTGGATGACACTAAAGTAAGACAGACAAAATTTTATTTGAAGAAAATTTGAAAATCTTTCATTCTGTTATGTCATTATCATCTGGGGTCATATTCACATTTTTTTTTCTTGTACACACTATCAAATGTGATCTTCTTCTTACACCTTATCTTTTAAAATGTAAATCAGTCAAATATTTAGCATTTTAAGGGCTATTTATCACCAGTTGAACTAAAAGGAGCTTAGATGTGGAGTAGAGGGATTTATATATGCTCTTAAAACACAGGAAATACGAACAGCTGTTCACTTACTTACAGGCTTGTGGTGTGCTTGTGCAGCTTGTACAATGTAAAATTCAAGGGCCAACATATTATGCACAGAACAGTTTGTATAGTCACTAAGTTGTATTTGAATTGTTAGATAAATGGACAAATTTGTCTGTCCAAACATCCTGTGTACAATCACAGTGACTGATTAGTGATTAAGCTTTATAAGGTTTATGTGTTGAGTTGATTACATAAGAGTTTTCATAAGGAAGATCCATAGTTTAGAGAGCTAATGTACTAATGCACCTAAAATTTCTTAAAGTTGTACCCTGTAAATGAGGGAGACTGCTTGTTGGGGTTTATGCTCTGCCTAGTTCCCCACAGCTTGCAAGCGCTAAAGAAAAATCACACAGAGGTCTCCATAAGATTATAAACTGATTGGCCTATTAGCTCGAACTACTTATTAGCTCTTGTAATGTATATTAACCCATTGTTCTTATCTATGCTAGCCACAGGGCTCAGTACCTTTCTCAGCCGGGCAGGTTACATCTTGCTTCCTGGTGGTCTGGGCTGGACAGGGAGAAATTAGCTTCCTCCTTCCCAGAATTCTCCTGTTCTCATTGCATCACCTCTACTTCCTGTCTGGTTTTTCCACCTATACTTCCTGCCTGGCCAATCAGTGTTTATTTAAAACATGGTTGACAGAATACAGACAATTTTCCTGCACCAGTTCCCCCAAAACAAAGAAGCTAAAAGAAAGAAGCACAGAAAAAAATCAGTTCAAATGGTGAAAAAGGAAAAAATATATGATGATTAATGAGCCTATTTAGCCTATAGAGAAACATACTGTTTCTTAATCAGACAGAAAGCTTGGTAGCATAGTAGATCTTTATTGAGAAGCTATAGAAAATAAAAAAAAGCCTGGTATATTTAAAAAATTTCCTAGAGTCACCCTCATTGCATAAACAAAAACTCATTTAGATTTCCAACTTTTCCTACATTCCGTGGGTATCATTTCAAATAATTCTCCTTCTCATTCAGCTTGTTTGTTATGATAGAACATGCAGGGACGTATCACAGTTTCTGATCTCAAAGTCTTGACATTGAAGTAACAGACAAATTCTAACTGAGGCCCATTAATATCAGAATAGAGAGTCCTGGGTACTTAGAGAAGGTTTAAATCACACATGGTGGTAGTGAGGGCTGACTAAAGCAGTTTTCTGGAGAGAGTTTTAGTGGATGATAAAACTAATTGGCTAATTAGACCACAGCTGTATTTTAGGGATCTAAAATGTCAGGGGAATTGTAAAATTTAGATAAGCTGAGAAATTTTCCAAAAGTTTGCCACTTTTTGAATTGGTGAGATCTCACAGGTCACTGCATTTTTACTTGATATTGGCTTTGCTTATTGTCACCCTCTAGGACTTCATGGTAAGACCCAATTACTCAAGGCACCATGTGCCAATGACAGTGGCAGAGGAGCAGCAGGTGACAATTGAAGTTCATGAAATTGGCCCAAGAAGAGGCAACTGTCCGCCAGGTAAAGCTCATTTAGGCCAGACCATTGGACTACAGACCCCAGAGTATCTTTTGCTTCTGTTGTGCCTTTACTTGCTTGTTATTACAGTATTTCTCTGTTATCTACCATGGTGTGAGTGAATGTGGGGAAATATCCACTGTCTTTGATAATAGTGTATTTATCTTTTGGAAACTTGCCACTCTACTGCGCATTTTTATCTGTGGATTGTCAAGAAGATGATCCTTCCCTAAACTGCACTGTCAAAATTGATAATAATAATAATGATAACCTATAAAGAGATTTGAACAATAAAACTAAATGCAAGGATATGTTTCTCAGAAATGATCTGTGAGTTTCTCCTAAGGAGCTGCATAGATTGTAGCTCAAGTTAATGATTAACAGTTGAGTCCCAGTAGCCCAGCTTGTTTAAATTATTTGAAACTTAATGTTGGGTGATATGTTCACAGGTTTTGAAGTAAATGACAGCTGAAACAAGGTTTGAAAACAACAAAGATAGAATAAGATGTTTTTGTTAAATAGCTTTGAGATGAAAAAACTCAAGGAGAAAATCTGAACAAATATGATAATTAATTCATTATACCTACTTTTTTCCTAAATCTTCTGATATAAATTGCTCTTAATGAATGGGTATGAACCTAAAGATTTAAAGTAGAGCTGACTGATTCTTTTCCATATATAAAAGTTTAGGCTTATGATTCCTTTAAGATTTCTTATAAGATTACCTTTTAAGATAAATAACAAAGTAATTGGACCTTTCTTTGTAACTGCAAAATGCAACCTTCAAGTAAAAGATCTGACAAGAACACCTTGTTTTCCCACACAGTTAATCTATAACAAGTCGTTTGGCTAAGAATGTATATGAGTTCTTGGGATAATATGTTTTTTGCTAGTAGACTGTAAAATGTTTAATCATATAAGGGATATAGATAAAATTCTGTCATGTTTTTACTTTTTGTTTTAGGTTCATTGTAATTATTCACTTGAAAAACAGTGCAACAACATTGTAATTCCTATATTGCCTGAAAAGTTTTGTTGGAGTATATTAGCTAAAGAAAAAAAGTATATAGTAGAAAGAAGAGAGAATGAACACATAAAAGACTAGAGAGAACAGAAAATAAAGAAGGAATCCATAAAGAGAGTGTGTGAGTGTTTTTTCTCTAAACCCCCTGAGATAGAAAAGTCTTAGTTACACTAACTTTGTGGATACAAGACCCCGTGCTTCTAGATACTGTCCCCCTAGACAACAGTAACTATGTACTTGAGTGATAGAATATGTGAGAGTAGAGCTGGTACTGATCTTGGAGTTTTGTTCCTTCGGGTAGCTTTAATAGTGCTAGATGTTACAATGCATGCTACTGGAGAAGAAAAGTAATCATCAATAAAAAGGGTGAATCCTGTCTTGTAAGGAGTATATCTTGCCACAATAAGGGCCAGAGGTAAAAGTTTTGGACAATTTTTTTACCAGTTTCAGAATCAGTTTAGAGAGTGTACCTAACGGTCCAGTTCATGCATTCAACCTGTCCAAAGCTCTGAAGTCAGTAGCCACAGTGGAACTTCCATGTTTCATTTAAGGCCTTCTTGAACAGTTGAGATAGGGATGAAGGTAAAGACAGATGAAGTAAAGACAGGTCCATTATCTGATCCAGTTGACAGGGGTAGCCTGATTTTATAAATAATCTATTGTAAAAGAGTTTTAAAAACTGTAAGAGCAGTCTTGCTCTGGGTATCAAAGGCTTTTTTTCTACCTTAAGAAGGGATTGCCAACATTTACAGATACTTATACATAGCATGAGGAGGTTTCATCCCTGTAACCTCAACTTTACATGTTTTATCAATGGCTAGTTCCGTCAGACTAACAATAGGGATTCTTTTTCACCCTTATCTTGGGTTGGCCTGTGTACAGGAAAGACATTTAGAAGCAGCCTGAGTGGCCATCTCTCAAAGTTGTAGAATCTGTTACCAGCAAAATAATAACTCATTCAGTATGGTGGCACTCAGAAGGGAAGTCTGTGCAGTTGATGAACCAAAAGACATCTAAGGGCCACAGGGAAGATAATTCTTGAGTCTGTCAATATCTACTATACTGTTTTACAACCTGGGAGTGGGTATTGTCCTCTTCTTTCTAGGAATAGATGGGTTGGGGAGAAATCTGTGGGTCAGGAAAGCAATGGACAAGAAAGAAAGGGATCCACATGCTTCTTTATTGTTTGTCAAGCTACCTGATCTGCTCTTCAGTTTCTTTCGGTTTCAGGTATGCTGGCTCTTTGATTCCAATGCAATGAATAACAACCATCTCCTTAGGATGTTAGATTACTTAAAGAGAGATTTTTTTGGTTCTAAGGCTTTTCTTTTTTTGCAATTAGTAGGTCTCCTTATAAATCATGTCATGAAAATGAACGATAGTAAAAACAAGCCTGCTATTTGTATAAATGCTTACTCATTTGTCTTTTACCCAACATAGGGCTTGAGCAAGAGCAATTAGTTCTGTGTTCTTGGCAGATGTGCTTTGTACCAAGGTTTCTGCTCATTTGGTAGCTACTGATGCTCCAGCTCTCCTGATTCCATTGATGACCAGGGTGCTTCCATCAGCAAACAAATGGGACTCTGCCTCAGATAGAGGAATGTATTGGAGGTCTAGGTGGCTGAAAAGAGAAATGTTCAGCAAATTATCACAGTCATGGAGTTTCAGAGACCTTAGGGTTGTCATCAGGCATCAATGTCTCAGGTTTGAGATTATGTACTGAACCAAAAGTGAGATGGAGGATGATGAAGCAACAGACTCTGACACTGACTAATGTGGGCATTTGACATCCACTAGCCATTTGTTTCTCTTAAGAGAGTTTCCACCACACAAGGAGCCATTAAAGTCAGGTTCTGGCCCAGATTAACTTTGTCAGCTTTCCTTACTAGTATAGAGTGTATGACTATGACACACAAACAGAGTAGCCGGAGAAAAGTCCCTGAGACTAGATGCTTAAACAGATCAGCTACAGGCTTCTTCCAGGGTCCCAGGGCCAAAACATCCTTTGCAATGTCCAGATCCAATGAACTTAAAGACAGAATAACTTAGAGACTGCTTTAGTTCTGGAAAGTTTTCCCCACTGTTTTAGTCTATACTATAAAGGCTGGTCTTCAACAATGGCATAGTAAAGGGGTTGGGCTACTTTAGCAAAATTAGTAATCTAAAACCTGCCATATCCCACTGCACCCAGGAGTTTGTGTACTAGATTTTTGGTTTGGGTTGTGGTAATCCAGATGACAGCATCCTTCCTAGCAGCACTGGACTTGTATCATAGAAGATTTACATTTGGCAAAACTGAGCATTTTTAGCAGAGATACAAAATCTCAGTGCTTGGAGCAAGTCTTTGTGTTCTTCTACCATGTGACAGTGTTGGATGTTATCAATAGAGAGTATCCATGTGATGGAGCCAAGTAGAATTAGGACAAGACACTGTGAATCCCATTAAGCATTTTTATAAAGTTTTCCCAGAGTGTACTCTGTAAATTTTTGAACCCTTGGGGTACTTATGTACAGGTAAATAACTAGTATCATTGAGTATTGAATCGGTGAAGACCAAATGTAGGCTGGCCTGCTGGCATCAAAGGAATGGAGAAGAAAGCACCCTTGAGATTCAGGTTTGTTTAGAATGTAGGCCTGGTGGGAGGTAATTAAATATACAAATTGGGTATAGTAGGATGTGTGGTTTGAGTGTGTTTATTCTCCACCAGAGATCTTGGACTGTATTGCCTACTAGCCCAAGGTCTCTGATTTATGGACAGGGAGGTACTGTGGGAGCTCCTTCAGCCAATAGCCTTTAAGAAACCAGCCCACTTGGGCATGGTATCTTATAATATAATTGCCAAGGTAAAGCATGCACTTGCTTTCTCACTTCCAGCGTCTGGATTCAGTTCCTGTTCCCCTTTGTGCAGTGGACTGTGATCTAGGACTGTAATCTGTGAGTCTACCGCTAAATAAATAACCATTTATTATATGCAATTCTGAGCTAGTGTGGGATTATTTTGTAACTTCCACCTTCATCTGGGGCCCACATGAATCTCAACCCAACACTTAGGGAGATAGGCCAAAACAGACCTAAATTGTCTATGACCCAAAGGTCTCCCACCCTCGCCTACCTGGCTTGACTTTATCTACTAAGAGGCTTTTTGCCAAGCCATGCCACAGCCACAGAAGAGCTACATCGCTGTGACTTGGCAATTTTCCAGGCTCACGTATACTTCCCCTGCCTGTCACATTCCCTGCTGTGCAGCTTCTGGTTTGTGTTTCCTGCTTGTGAGCTCTGGGCTCCTTGCTCCATGTACGGAATGTATTTAATTGCTCTAAATTTGTCAAGTAAAGTATATCTGTCAGTATTTAACCAGGCACCAAACAAAGGGGAACCAAATTGGAACCAAAGCAGCGCTAACAGTCCCATGTGCCACTGGTCGCATCTCCCCACCATGTGACTGCAAACACGACACCTGCTGGTCAATAAAGATTATTACACCTACAACAATTTCTTGAAATCTAATGGTGGTAAGTAAATTAATAAATTTGTAAGTTATACGATGGCAGACAATTTATTTAATTTTAGCAATTAGTTTTGTTTTTCATAATTTCTCATTAAGAAAATGGTTTGATAACAGGACCAATAATGAGACACTTTTAAAAATAATACATTCTTTACAGACTAATAATGAACAGCTAATTGAAAGATCAATACTATGGAGAAGAATAACATCAATTTGACAGAATTATGTGAAATAATTTTTGTTTTTGAATTTAAATTGTTAACAATCAGAGTCTCTTGAAAAGATTAATAGACAAGGTATCTCTCCAGGAAGTGCATGCCATCAAAATTATGTCCAAGAATGAAACATTATCATTACTAGACAAGTTTCATAGCTTTGAATCATCAATGAGGGCATTAGAACAGAACACTGGACAGGAAATTCAGACTTTACAAAAGGCAGAAGTAAAATGATTGGAAAAGTTTGAGGAATTTATCAAAACTGATGAGCACAGACAAACGGTACAAGGACAGAATTCAGAATCATCAGAAAGTGCCAGACCCTGGTATAACTTACCCAGAATTTTAATTGCCTATTGGGTAATTTCCTTGGAAAAATCATCTGGCACAGAGTACCCTAAGGTAGTCAAAGAATATACAGGGGAGCAAATATGTATGAACAATCTAAAAGGGAATTAAGCAATAGTGTTTAATAGACTGCAATCACTTTTTGTTAGGGAAATGGTAAAAATGTGGGCTTCAAGCAATTAGACATCCCCACATGATTGACTCAATTAATTCCAGCAGTCCTAGAAGATGGACTTCAGCTGTTTTGGAAGTATTATTGGAGAGAAGAGGCAAAAAATTTTAGAATAAGAAGGTTTGAGACTTCCCAAGATCAAATTCTTGGTGGGGGTCATTACTCTGATCTTCAGGACCAGGCTCTCTATTACAACTTCACCTTGGGCCTATGTAGCACCACAGCTTTATGCTGGGACAGGATTCAGGAATGAGGAAAGAGAATTGAATCATATTTTAGAGCTAAAAAGGGCCTGAAAAGAAACCCTTTAGTGACTTTTTACAAAGATTTACTAAGGCTGTACAAGTAGGAGTAACAGACCAAGAAGCTAGACCTGTACTTATTGAATTTTTGGCTTTTGTAAATGTCAACATAGAAGGCAAGATCCTTGGGCCTTTAAACATCAGATCTGCACCAATTGGTGAATGGATCTTGCATACAATGCTTGTTGAGACATTTGTCTACAGTACTGAGGCTTGGGCAAGAGAAGTGATTTCCAATGGTATGAAGAAACACCAAAATTCCAAATGTTTTAATTGTGGTATGCATCTGAGAAAGGACTGTAGACAAGGGATTTCTAAGAATAATGTCTTCTTTAGGAATCACAAAAATGGGAGGACTCACACTTATAGTATATGTTGAAGGTGTGGCAAAGGCTAACATTAGACCAATGAATGTAGGTTGACAAAAGAGAGACAAGGCAACTCAATATTATTGGAAAACTCCTTGGGAAGGTCTCATTCATGCCTTCATATTAAACAAGGTCCAGTCATTCCCAGTCATTGTGAAGAACATGTGTCACAAGGAAAATTAAGCAATTTTACTGAAAACAAAACAAAACAAAACAACACACTGGTCTGGATGATGGGGGAATGAATCAAAAGCTTCAGTAGGAAATAGGAAATGTATATTTTGGCAGACTTCTACAAATGATTAGAGATCAAAACTAAAAGGTTTTATAAATGACATTGTAATTGAGTGATTACTATACATGGGTGTGGACATGAGTATCATTCTTCCATAATCTTGGCATTCTGAATTGGCCAATTCAAGTGGTAGATATTCAATTTCTAGTAATTATAACCCTATCTCAAGTGAAACAAAGCATGAGATGGGTTAAATGCATACGGCCAGAAGGACAGAAAGGAAGTCTGAGGCCATATGTAGCTAATATTGCAGTAAATTTATGGGGTCATGACATAGTTCACTAATGGAATACACAGATTAACATTCCTGACATCCCCAAAACTCATGTTTCTGGCAAGGATGTTATAAAATATTATAAACAAAAGTCACCAGCAATTTAGGCTGTACAAGAACACAAAACAACTAGCAAACCTTCCCAGGTACTAACAACCCTGCCTTTAAAATGGTGAACTCAGAAATCAATATGGGTTAAACAATAGCCTTTAACAAAAGAGTAACTGCAACTTTAGAACAGCTGATACAGGAGCAAAAAGAGCCTCGCCATATTAAAGACTCAACCAGCCCTTGGAATTCTCCTGTGTTTGTTGTTAAAAAGAAATCGGGAAAATGGTGACTTATCTAAGGGTTGTCAACAAGGTTATTCAACCTATGGGAACTTTACAGTGTGAAATTTCTCTGCCTTTTCTATTACAAAAAGGATGGCCTCTCACAGTTATTGATTCAAAAGATTATATTTTCACTATACTTTTACAAGAAAAGGACAGAGAAAAATTTGTCTTCACAGTGCCTCCTTATAATAACTCTCAGCCGACTAGGAGATACCAATGGATCGTCCTCCCACAGAGAATGCTCAATAGCCTCACACTATGCCAACGCTTTGTAAGTCAGCCATTGGAAATAATATGTAAACAATTTCCTAAATCTATAATTTACCATTTCATGGATGACATTTTGTTATCTGACATAAATGCAAATATTTTAGAAAGAATGTTTGAATAAGGAAAGAATGTTTTGCCTAAGTTCAGAATACAAACTGCTCCTAAAAATATACAAAAAAGATATTCTGTCAATTACCTAGGTTACAAGATAGTTTTAAAGAAAGCTACAAACAAATGGCACAAATTAGAGGAAACCAATTTTGGACTCTTAATGACTTTCAAAGATTCTTAGGAGATATTTCCAGTCTATGATGAGCTGTTGAGATAACAACTGATCTAATAATTCATTTAAACTAGACCTTAGATGGTAACAAAGATTTAAATAATTCCCCAAAATTATCATCTTAAGCAGAAAAAGAATTGATGATTGTTTAAGTGAAATTATAGGAGGTACATGTAGATAGGGTGAAGCTAAATCTTAATTATATTCTAATCATACCGCCTTCCAGAATTTTCCCTACAGGAATTTTAATGCAGAGAGAAGATAATATTTTAGAAAGGATTTTTACCACATATACCAATTAAAAAATTAAAATCTTATGTGGACAAAGTCTCTGAATAAATTTTAAAAGGAGAATTGTGACTTTGTCAACTAGCAGGAAGAGACCCAAGAAAGATTTTAATGCTTTTTACTACTGATGATATTTTTAAAAAATTGGGTAGACGAACTGTGGTTAAGAGCTTGTGCTATTTTTTTTGGAAAAATTAATAACAATTATCACAAAAGTGATAGACTTAACCTTATAAAGAGAACTTCTTGGATTCTTCCCCAAATAGTACTGGGTACACCAATAACCAGGTTCCATAAATTTTATACTGATGCAAATAAACCAGGAAAGGCAGGTTATAAATCAGCAGAATTAAGTAAGGTGCAACAAAGTCCTTGCAATTCTGTCCAAAAGGCAGAATTATATGCTATTCTTATGGTACTAAGGAATTTTAAAGAACCTCTCAATATAGTTACTGATTCACAATTATGCAGAAAGAATTGTTTTGCATATTGAAACTTCTGAATTTATACCGGATGATAGGGAATTGACTTCATTATCCTTCCAGATGCAAGATATAATCAGGAATAGGCTTTACATAACACAAATCCAATTCCATATGGGTCTGCCTGGTCCTTTAGCACAAGGCAATGCAGAAATTGATCAATTGTTGATTGGAGGTGTGTTGCAAAGCCTCTGAGTTTCATAAAAAACATCGTGTCAATAACAAAGGCTTAAAGAGAGTTTTCTATTACATGACAACAAGCTAAGGAGATTATAAAGAGATGCCCTACTTGCTGTTTCTATAACCAAACACCGTTGCCTGCAGGGAGTAACCCAAAGGGCACTCAAAGAAATGAGATCTGGCAGATGGATATGTTTTACTTTATGAAAATTGGTAAATTAAATGATGTACACCGCACCATAGACATGTATTCAGGTTTTCAATGGACAACCAACTTGAGCTCAGAAATGCATTTATTAGAAGTTATGGCCATCAAGTACCTGCACAAATAAAGACAAACAATTGTCTGGCATATTTACCTAAGAAAATGAAACGTTTTTGCTTATTATAATATAAAGCACATTACAGGTATACCAAATAATCATACAGTTCAGGCAGATACAGAAAGGTCAAGTTGTACTATAAAGGATATGCTGAATAAATAGAAAGGGATAGAAAATTTCCCAAGAAATAAATTGCATAATGCTTTATTAACCTTGAATTTTCTTAATGCTAATGAGAAAGGAACAACAGCATCAGAGAGGCATTAGATAATGGGAAAAAACTTCTGAATTAAATTAATCGGTATATTTCAAAGATGTATTGACCTCACAGTGAAAACCAGGAGATGTGCTATTTTGGGGAAGGGGTTTTGCTATTTTTTCCACAGGAGAAGAAATATTATGGATACTGTCAAAATTAATAAAGATTCACTTTGAAAAAGAGAAACCTCTTGAAAAAGAGAAATAACAGCTCATCCACAATAGTGACAATCATACAGGTGGTAAGAAAACCCCATAAGAGTTGAGGCAGGGTTCTGTTCTTGTCTTTACAGGAAAATACACATCTTCAAAAATTCAAGAGACCCTGGCTGTTTGGATTCTGACAGAAGAAAAATTAACTATCCAATAAGGATCATCAAGATAAAAGAATAAGACTTGTAAAGACAGGTGATCAAAACATACACACACACACACACACACACACACACACACACACACACACACACATATATATGTCTGGTTTCGGAGTTGGACAATGGCTCTATACTTCTCTAAATACAAGCATGTTGTTAAGAGGAACAAAGGAGCATTTCGAGCTTCTGTCTCATATCGGGAGCCATCTGGTATGGGACAGTAGAAAAACTTTTGGAAAAAATTCACTTTCTCCATGTCTATATTGTCTATATTATATTCTTCATTGAATGTATTTTATATGAATGATATTTAAGTTTTCAATGATGAACATAGATTTTCCTATAAATCCTTTTTCTGCAGTAATCTTTGAAATTTCCGGGAAGAAGATGGGGTCCCACAGCAACAACTCTGCCTGGTTGAGAAGACATCATGATGATGACAACGTTACTATAAGACTGTTTTTTTGGGCACTAGATGCTGAAATTGTGCACCTTTTCATGACATTCTGGCCAGAACTCCAAATAAGAACTTTGAAAAGAAAAAAAAAAAACTACCGTCTGCTCAGATATAGTTTGCAACTATACTGGACAATAATTTGAAAGTTAAATCTTACTTTACTTTTGCAGTATCCCATTAAGGGAACATCACCCCATGACAGCAGGAAACAATTATAGAGGACAATACCTCCATCCCAAAAAAGTTTGTCCTTCGGGTTAGAAACACTGTTAAGGGGTTGTTGATTATTGCTTGTGTTAGATAGAGGGTTGGAGTGAAAACTATGTTTGTCCAAAAAAGGGGATAATAATAATGGATAATAGAGTGAATACTTCTGAGCTATTATTTATGGATAACTTACATTGATATAGTCTTTGTATATTGTTACAAGTTCAAATTTTATTTGTTATTTTTGTTTACATTATTTGTACGGCTATGCAAAGTTATTCTGTTAGATTGTATATATGCATGTTTCTATCTCTGTTTAGGATATTACATTATATATTACTCCTACCGCTGATGAAGATACTTAAACATTGTTTACATTTTCAGGTCCTTATCCTCATTTGTTGCACATTTGCTTACAGATTATTTAATATTCTTACATGACGTTTTAGTCTTTAAGTTATACAGGTTTTAACCATTATAGGTCAAGAGTTGTTTATGTTTGTTGTACTTATAATCAGATCAATGAGGTTCTTTAGAAACAGACATTGTATTCTGTCTAGCTAGGTAATCTTGAACCACTTCAAGGATCTGTAGAACATGGCATATAAATAACTTAGGGTTCTGTTAACATGAGATATTATTGCTCCTGACAGCACCAATCTTTTCCCCAAAAGAATATTGCGCACCAAAGACACTCCACTAGGAGTTTGTTTTCTTCTTGGCACCATTGGCCTTTGGGCAAGGAACTGCCCATACCTCAACCACTGACAAGGTGCATGGTATCAGAAATAGATAGGCAGGACACAAAAGAAAGTACTGTCAAAGCTTGCCAAGGCAAATTAAGATGGTTCTGAAAAATTTCCTCTCTCTGAAAATGGGATTGGATTTGTGTTACACTAAGCTTTAGCTAAAGTTGGTTGCTTCAACATTGCAAATGAGACTTAGGGTGATTGCCCAGGTACCTAATTGTCTCTGTTATATCTTGATCTCTTTGGAAGCTGCTTGATTGTATTTCCTGCCTGCTCAAATAATATTATCTCCCTTCTTAGGCCTTTGATGGGGTTGAAGATTATATAGTCATAGTTACTGTACTCTTATGATCATGCCAAGTCATTTTCTATACAAGACTTAGGCACCTTAGGGTAGGATGTTTATGAAAACGCTTAGCATACATTCCTTGCTTAATATTGTTTATGCTGGTTGTAATTCTAATTACACTTGATATCTATTTCTAGTGTATATAGTTTGTATTGGATTTGGAACCCTCTTATTTTAACAAAAAGAGGAGGTGCTGTGGGAGCACATTCTGTTCCTTCAGCCAATAGCATTTAAGATACCAGCCAATTTGACATGTTCTTTTATGTTGTAAACACAGCTGTAAATGTACACCCACTCTCTTGCATCCAACTCCCACTTCTAGCTGAAAGACTCTGTTCCTGTACACGCAGAGGACTGCTATCTAGGACAATGATCTGCAGTTTTGCTCTTAAATACATAGCTATTTTATTATTCATAATTCTGAACTGGTGTGGGATTATTTTGTGACTTCTATCATCAGCGCTACAAGACAAGTTTTTGTGTACCAACTGCTTAAATAGTGCACTTTTTTACAACATTCTGGCCAGAATTCCAAATAAGAATTTCAGAAAAACCCTATTAACTACTCAGAGACAAAGTGCAATTATACAAAACAGCATTCTTGAAACTTCACTATCATTTTACTTTTACAGGATCCCATTGAAACAACATTGCCCCCATGAGAGCTGGAAGTAATTCTAGAAGACAACATCCCCTCTCCCAACAAAGTTTGTCCTCAGGGTTAGGTACACCATTTAGGGGTTTATTATTACTTGTATAAAGTTGGGGATTGGGGTAAAAATTATGTAGGCCCAGAGATCTCATAAAAGAGAGAAAGCTGAATAGGATAATAGGTAGTAGGTTAGTGTGAACTGAAACTAATAATAATAATTGTGAGTAATAGAGAGTATATTTGTGAGCTACTATTTACGGACAATTTACATTGGTATAGTATTTTGTATATTGATACAAGTTCAAATTGTATTTGTTATATTGAATATACTCTTATTTCTGTTTACAATATTTGTATACCATGCAAAGTTATTTTGTCAGATTGTATGCATGCATGCTTTTACCACTGTTTTAGACATTTTGCATATTGATACAATTTTAGTATACATTTACCATATTGCAATATACATTTCTATCTCTAATCAAGATACTTATGCATTGCATATGTTTTGAGGTCATTGTCCTCCTTTACTGCACAATTGCTTATAGATTGTTTAATATTCTGATATGAAGTCTTAATCTTTAAGTTATATAGGCTTTAAGTATTATAGGTCAAATTCATTTATGTTTATTCTACTTTTAGTCAGACTAATTAGGTGCTTTAAAATACATAGAGATTGTATTGTGCATAGACAGGTAATCTTGAACCACTTCAAAGATCTGTAGAACAAGGTATTTAAATAACTTAAGATTCTGTTGAAGTGAAACATGATTTCTCCTGCCAGTCTATTCTCAAGAGAGTATTGAGCATCAAAGACATTCCACGTGGAGTTTGTTTTCTTTTCTTTTTTCTTTTTTTTGGCACACTGGCCTTTGGACAAGGAGCTGCCCAGATTGTGACTGCAGAAAGCATGCATGGTGCCGAGACTGGAGAAGCATGATACAAGAAAAAAGATTGTCAAACCTTGCCAAGAAAGGGTAAGATCTTCCTGCCTCTGAAAATGGTCTATCAGTTACTCTAGGCCTTAGCCAATGTTGGCTGCTCCAACATTGCAAATGAGACTTTGGGTGATTACTCAAGTAGCTAATTGTCTTTGTCATTTACTGCACATTTTGGAAGCTGCTTGATTTTACTTCCTGGCTGCACAGGTAATATTATCTCATTTCTCAGCTTTTTGATGGGATTGAAGATTAGATAGTCATAATTACCTTCCTTTTATGATCTCACCAAGCTATTTGCAGTACAAAACTTACACTTCTTAAAGTAGAATGTTTATTAAAACATTTAGCATAGTATATGTAGCTTTGTGTTTAAACAAAAGGGGAAAGTGCTGTGGGAGCTCCTTCAACCAATAGCTAGCTATTTAAGATACTAGTATTTAAGATACTAGCCCACTTTGGTGTGGTCTCTTTTCTACAATTGCCATGGTAAAGTGTGAGCTTGCTCTCTCTCTTCTAGCTGCTGGATTTTGTTCCTGTTCCCTGTCCATGCAGAGGACTATGATCTGTGAGTCTACCCATAAATAAATAACCCTTTATTATATGAAATTCTGAACTAGACATCCAAATAAAACCTGAAAGATCTTGGAAAGTAATTTTAGACACAAAAGAAAAGAGTTAAGTACAGCTTCTTGGTAGCAGCATTTTATTTTCAGTTAGGTTCTGTTTGCTAGAGGCAAGGGCATCTAATTTAAGAGAGGCTGCCTGACTCAGCCTTTGATGCAAAATTTTTGCAGCTATTTTAAGAGGCACTGCTGCTACATATTTAAATAGTTTTCATGAATAGCTGACAACATGCATCTCTTGAAACTCCAGAGAGTTGTAGAAATAAACATGCCTTCCACCAATACCTCTGCCATGAAGTTAGATAATCAGAAAGCTAAGGAATGGGATGTATCCAGTTGTCAAAGTCGTGACTTTAATCCTAGTTCTATTGTTTAGCAAATTAAATAATCATGTTTTCAGAAAAAAATATACAGTAAAAAATAGATTAAAATTTAAACACTCTGAACAGTTCAGAATGTATATAATGATTAGGAGAGAAAAGAAAAAGGATAAAGTCCTTTAAAATAAGAGAGGGGACATTCCTGACCAGCAAGAGAGAGTGAACTTCTAGCAGACTTCCATTGGAGGAGTGGTGAGTTTTCTCCTGGCCAGAGGGCTTCTGCTAGGAGGAATTCAGCCTTTCCCCACCCCCCTCGACAATCTGGTCACCAGGCAGAGGCGACTCCTCCCTGCGGAGCTCTCCTGAATCCCGTCCCAGCCTTTATCCAGGAGAGAGTGAACTTCTAGCAGACTCCCATTGGAGGAGGGGTGAGTTTTCTCCTGGCCAGAGGGCTTCCCCTAGGAGGAATTCAGCCTTTTCCCGCCCCCCTCGACAATCTGGTCACCAGGCAGAGGCGACTCCTCCCTGCGGAGCTCTCCTGAATCCCATCCCAGCCTTTATCCAGGTACACCTTCCTCTCTTCCCCCCTTCCCTCTGGGGCCACAAGATCTCCCCAGAGCAACTCCCTTGCTCGCTGGGCCTGGGTTGTGAGTGCAAACCGGTAGTAGGGAGTGCCTGTGTTTCAATAGACTGCCTGAGGAAAGGTAGGCCTTCTGTCAGTGAATTCCCTGCCCAACAAGGGAACCTGACCTGGTACTAGAAGATCCAGTAGAGAGCATTTGAAGGAAGAGATGGGCAGACGCCAAGGCAAGAACTCCTCCAACAATCTAAAATGGAACATGAAAACACCAGAACCCAATGACCCTACAATAGAAGGACTTGAACCTCCTAATTCAGAAGAAGCGGGAAAAAATGCCCTTATGAAAGCAATAGAGTCCCTTAAAAAGGATATGAGTAACTCCCTTAAAGAACTGGATGAGAAGTATAACAAAAAGATTGAAGAAATGAGTAAAGAAATGGATGAAAAATATAAAAAAAAAAACATCAAAGAAATGAGTAAATCCATGAATGATATACTGGGAAACCAAGAAAAAACAATCAAACAGGTAATGGAAACAGTTCAAGAATTGAAAACTGAAATGGAGGCAATGAAGAAAACACAAAACGAGGGCCGACTGGATATGAAAAATCTAGGTAAACGAACAGAGACCACAGAATCAAGCATAACCAACAGGATACAAGAGATGGAAGAACGAATCTCAGAGTCTGAAGATACCATAGAGAAAATAAATGCTCTGATCAAAGAAAACAGCAAATCCAACAAATTCTCATCACAAAACATTCAAGAAATCTGGGACACAATAAAAAAACCAAATCTAAGAATAATAGGGATTGAAGAAGGAGAAGAACTGCAGATCAAAGGACCAGAAAATATATTCAACAAAATTATAGAAGAAAACTTTCCCAATCTAAAGAATGATATCCCTATGAAGATTCAAGAAGCATACAGAACACCGAATAGGCTTGATCAAAAAAAAAATCCCCTCGCCATATAATAATCAAAACACAAAACATACAGATTAAAGAAAGAATATTAAGCGCTGCAAAGGAAAAAGGTCAAGTAACTTATAAAGGTAAACCTATCAGACTTACACCGGACTTCTCTATGGAAACCATGAAAGCCAGAAGGTCCTGGATAGAGGTACTGCAGAAACTAAGAGACCATGGATGCAAGCCCAGACTAATATACCCAGCCAAGCTATCATTCACTATCAATGGAGAAAACAAAATATTCCAGGATAAGAACAAATTTAAACAATTCTCAGCCACAAACCCAGCCTTACAGAAAGTAATAGAAGGAAAATTGCAACCCAAGGAGTCCAACATTGCCAGCACTGCTTACAATAACTCAGACATCTAGCGACCCTTCACGAGCTTAACTCAAAGAAGGGACACATACAAACTCTATTAATTAAACAAACAAAAGGTAATAATAACCGGAGTCAACAACCACTGGTCACTAATATCACTAAATATTAATGGACTCAATTCACCTATAAAAAGGCACAGACTAAGAGACTGGATACGAAAACAGGATCCAACATTCTGCTGTTTACAAGAAACACACCTCAACCACAAAGACAGACATTTACTCAGAGTAAAGGGTTGGGAAAAGGTTTTTCAAGCAAACGGACCTAAGAAACAAGCAGGTGTGGCCATTCTAATATCTAACAAAATTGACTTCAAACTAAAATCAATCAGAAGAGATGGAGATGGACATTTTATACTCATAACAGGAACAATTCATCAGGAGGAAGTCTCAATCCTGAATATCTACACCCCTAATATAAAGCCTCCTACTTATGTAAAAGAAACACTTCTAAAACTCAAGGCAGTCATCAAACCACACACACTAATAGTAGGAGACTTCAACACTCCTCTCTCACCAATGGACAGGTCAATCAGACAGAAACCTAACAGAGAAATAAGAGAATTATTGGAGGTATTGAATCAAATGGACTTAACAGATATCTATAGAACATTCCACCCAAATAGGAAAGAATATACCTTCTTCTCTGCAGCTCATGGAACCTTCTCGAAAATTGACCACATACTGGGTAACAAAGCAAACTTCCACAGATACAAAAAAATATTAGTAACCACCTGTGTCTTGTCAGACCACCAGGGATTAAAGTTAAAATTCAAGAACAGTGCTACCCCCAGGAAGCCAACAAATTCATGGAAGTTCAACAGTCAACTACTGAATCACCCCTGGGTCAAGGAAGAAATAAAGAAAGAAATTAAAGTCTTCCTTGAATGTAATGAAAATAAAGACACAACATACTCAAACCTATGGGACACTATGAAAGCAGTGCTAAGAGGAAAGTTTATAGCACAAAGTGCCCAATTAAAGAAAACGGAGAAAGCACACATTGGAGACTTAACAGCACACTTGAAAGCTCTCGAAAAAAAGAAGCTGATTCACCCAGGAGGAGTAGAAGACTGGAAATAATCAAACTGAGGGCTGAAATCAACAAAATAGAAACACAGAAAACAATCCAAAGAATCAATGAATCAAAAAGCTGGTTCTTGGAGAAAATCAACAAGATCGACAAACCCCTATCCAAATTAATCAAACGGCAGAGAGAGAACATGCAAATTAATAAGATCAGAAATGAAAAGGGGGACATAACCACAGACACAGAGGAAATCCAGAGAATCATTCGATCTTACTACGAAAATTTATATGCCACAAAGTTGGAAAATGTAAAAGAAATGGACATTTTTTTAGATAAGTACCATATACCAAAGTTGAACCAAGAACAGGTGAGCAATCTAAATAGACCTGTCAGTCGTGAAGAATTAGAAGCTGTTATTAAAAGTCTCCCTACCAAAAAAAGCCCAGGACCAGATGGTTTCAATGTAGAATTCTACCGGAACTTCCAGGAAGAGCTAATACCTATACTCCTTAATGTATTTCACAATATAGAAACAGAATAATCACTGCCAAACTCTTTTTATGAAGCTACAGTTACCCTGATACCAAAACCACACAAAGACACAACCAGGAAAGAGAATTACAGACCAATATCACTCATGAACATTGACGCAAAAATACTCAATAAAATACTGGCAAACCGAATCCAAGAATACATTAGAAAAATTATCCATTATGATCAAGTGGGCTTCATCCCAGAGATGCAGGGTTGATTCAACATACGCAAATCTATTAATGTAATCCATCATATAAATAAACTGAAAGATAAAAACCATATGATCATTGCATTGGATGCTGAAAAAGCATTTGACAAAATTCAACACCCATTTATGATAAAGGTGTTGGAGAGACTAGGGATACAAGGATCATACCTAAATATAATAAAAGCAATATACAGCAAGCCGTCAGCTAACATCAAATTGAATGGAGAGAAACTCAAAGCCTTTCCACTAAAATCAGGAACACGACAAGGCTGTCCACTCTCACCATTCCTCTTCAATATAGTGCTTGAAGTTCTAGCAATAGCAATAAGACAACATAAGGGGATCAAGGGGATTCGAATTGGAAAAGATGAAGTTAAACTTTCGTTATTTGCAGACAATATGATAGTGTACATCAGCGACCCCAAAAACTCTACCAAAGAACTCCTACAGTTGATAAACACCTTTAGTAATGTAGCAGGATACAAGATCAACTCCAAAAAATCAGTAGCCCTCCTATACACAAAGGATAAAGAAGCAGAGAGGGAAATCAGAGAAACATCACCTTTCATGATAGCCACAAATAGCATAAAATATCTTGGGGTAACTCTAACCAAGGAAGTGAAAGACCTATTTGACAAGAACTTTAAGTCTTTGAAGAAAGAAATTGAGGAGGATACCAGAAAATGGAAAGACCTTCCCTGCTCTTGGATTGGGAGAATCAACATAGTAAAAATGGCAATTCTACCAAAAGCAATCTATAGATTCAATGCAATTCCCATCAAAATCCCATCAAACTTCTTCACAGACCTTGAGAGAACAATAATCAAGTTTTTATGGCAAAACAAAAAACCCAGGATAGCCAAAACAATCTTATACAATAAAGGAACCTCTGGAGGCATTACCATCCCTGACTTCAAACTCTATTACAGAGCAACAGTATTGAAAACAGCTTGGTATTGGCATAACAACAGAGAAGTCGAGCTATGGAATCGAATAGAAGACCCGGGTATTAACCCACAAACTTATGAACACCTGATTTTTGACAAGGGAGCTAAAGGCATACAATGGAAGAAAGATAGCAGCTTTAACAAATGGTGCTGGCATAACTGGATGTCAACCTGTAGAACAATGAAAATAGATCCATATCTATCACCATGCACAAAACTCAGGTCCAAATGGATAAAAGACATCAACATTAATCCGACCACTTTGAACCTGATAAAAGAGAAAGTGGGAAGTAGTCTACAAGATATAGGCACAGGAGACCACTTCCTAAGCAGAACCCCAGGAGAGCAGACAATAAGAGAAACAATAAATAAATGGGACCTACTGAAACTGAGAAGATTCTGTAAAGCAAAGGACACTGTCAGTAAGACAAAAAGGCTACCTTCTGACCGGGAAAAGATCTTCACAAACCCTTCAACAGATAAAGGTCTTATCTCCAAAATATACAAAGAACTCAAGAAACTAGACACTAAAACTCTAATTAACCCAATTAAAAAATGGGGTACTGAACAGAGAATTCACAACAGATGAACTTCGAATGGCTAAAAAGCACTTAAGGTCATGCTCAACCTCCTTAGCGACCAGGGAAATGCAAATCAAAACAACTTTGAGATATCATCTTACACCTGTCAGAATAGCCAAACTCAAAAACACCAATGATAGCCTATGCTGGAGAGGATGTGGAATGAGGGGAACACTAATCCATTGTTGGTGGGAATGCAATCTTGTGCAGCCACTGTGGAAATCAGTGTGGCGGTTTCTCAGGAAACTGGGAGTCAACCTCCCTCAGGACCCAGCAATTCCACTCTTGGGAATATACCCTAGAGATTCCCTAACATACTACAAAAGCATTTGTTCTACTATGTTCATAGCAGCACTATTTATAATAGCCAGAACCTGAAAACAGCCTAGGTGCCCCTCAATAGAAGAATGGTTAAAAAAGGTGTGGAACATATACACATTAGAGTTTTACTCAGCGGTAAAAAACTATGACATCTTGAATTTTGCATGCAAATGGATGGAAATAGAAAACACTTTACTGAGTGAGGTAAGCCAGACCCAAAAAGAGGAACACGGTATGTATTCACTCATAAGTGGATTCTAACCATAATTAAAGGTCTTTGAGCCTATTATTCGTGATCCTAGAGAAGCTAAATAAGAAGATGAACCTGATGAAGATTATTTAGCTATCCTCCAGGAGGTAGGAAATAGACAAGAGTCCCAGGTAACCTCGGGTGCATGGGGGGGGATGGGAGGGTTGTTGGAAAGGGAGAGGGTTAGAGAGAAGGGAGTAGGGGAGGATTGGGGAAAGATCGGGGGACTGGGATGGGGGGGAGGAAGGAAGGATGGATATGGGATCAGGCAAGTATATACCTCAACTAAGGGAATCATTTTAGGGCTTACAAGAGACTTGATTATAAAGGGGATCCCCGGTCCAAGGAGAGATCCCCAGATGGTTCTCTGGACAGAGGAGAGGGTGCCTGAACCGGCCTTGGCCCACAACCATACTGATGAATATTTTGCATGTCACCATAGAACCCTCATCTGGCGATGGATGGAGATGGAGGCGGAGAACCACGTTGGAACACTGGACCTAGCTCCCTAGGTCCAAATGAGAGGCAGAAGGAAAGAGATCATGAGCAAAGAAGGCAAAAGCACAGGAAACCTTCATCCGACGTTGGATGGCGATACAGATAGAGACCCATATTGGAACACCGAACTGAGCACTCCACAGTCCAAATGAGGAACAGAAGGATGAAGAAAATAAAAAAAGTAATCAGGACTGCGAGGGATGCGAGCACCCACTGATACAAGGGGACTGATATAATGAGAGTTCACCAAGGCCTGTTGGACTGGGACTGAACGAGGACGTGATCCAACCAGATTCTCTGAATGTGGCTGGCCCGGAGCCTTTTTGAAAAGCCATTGACAATGACACTGGGACTTGCTTCCTCTGCATATACTGGATTTTGGTGCTCCGGTCTGTTTGGACTCTCACCTTCCCTGGACCTGGAGGGAGGGGGGAGGAACTTGAACTTCCCACAGGGCAGGAAGCCCTGACTGCTCTAGGGGATGGAGAGGGAGGAGGAGAGGGAGTGGGGGGAGTGGGAGGGTGTTGGGAGGAGGGGCTAAAATGGAAACTTTTATAATTTAATAAAAAAAATAAAAAATAAAATAAGAGAGGGACACACCTTTAATCCCAGCACTTGAGGGACAGTAGCAGGTGGATCGCTGTGAGTTCAATGACAACCTGGTTTACAGAATAAGTTCTAGAACAGCCAAAGATACACAGGGAAACCCTGTCTCAAAAAATCAAAAATTAAAAATCAAAATAAAAGTAATAGAGTTTAAAATAAAGCCATCTAAAAATGGAAAATACACAGAAAATCTGGATAGTGTATGTTATTGTGTTGTCTTTGAATTGTTTGATTTCTGAAGAAGGAGCAACAGCTGCTAAAAGACACTAGCTTTTAAATGCTGCTGGATTAATGCAACATATATATATCTTGTAAATTCCTTGACTTCCAAATTTAAGTAAAAAAATATGTTACTTTGGAGACAAACTTTTGCTTTTTTTCCACAAGAAACTAGAGGCTGTGGATTCATTCTGGGTTAAGAAAATTCAGGTTTGATCAATGAGAAACCCCCAAAAAGATCTCTGATAGGAGTGGATGACCCAGATGAACCAATATTTCAGAGAACCTTTGTTGGAGTTTCCTCTGTGTTTTATATCCATAACAGCCTCAAGACTGTTGGCTGATATTTTCAAGCCTCACAGAATATTCCAGTCAGGACTTGACCATAATTCTAAATTTTCTTTAGGTCCCCGTAAAATTATCAGTGCCATGAATCATCAGGAAGTAGCCTGGAAAACTGTGGCCACATACCCAAAACATGGATTATGAATGCTTTTGTTTGTTTAGAGTGTTGGTTATGTGTTGCTATGGATAATGGTCAGGAAGAAACCTAAACAAAGGAGATTAGATTCAGAGTTTTTGTTTTGAACATAAAAAGTGGAAGAGTGCTATGGGACAATGTTCTTGTACCCTGTAAAGATTTGTCACTTATATTGGTTTAATAAAACCCTAATTGGCCAGTAGCCACTCATGAATTATAGGCAGAGAGACCATGCAGGAAGTATTGGTGGGGAGATCAGAACAGGAACATTCTGGAAAGAGCAAAGGCTTAGTTTTCAGTTGTTACCCAGACACAGAGGAAGCAAGATGAGAATGACTCACTGACAAAAGGTTCCAAGCCATGTGGTTAACACAGGCAAGAATTATGGATTAATGTAAGATGTAAGAGTTAGTTAATAAGAAATCCTGAACTAAAAGGTCAATCTGTTTATAATTAATGTAGGCCTCTGTGTTTTTCATTGGGACTGAATTACTGTGGGACCGGGAGGACAGAAACCTCTGTCAATAGGGAGGAAAGTCATATTTCAATCCAATCGACACAGGTAAGAATGTTAATTTCTAATAGTCTCTTGATATGGGGAACAACTTTCAGTCTAGAATTATAGTTTAAGGGATTTTGCTGGATTCATACCTTAAATGTAGCCATAGACAAAAGATTTTCCACAGTTGATGGCTGGTACACTGTCAAGCCACAAGTTGTTGATTTATTACAGTCCACACCTTAGAAAACTGTTGCTTAAAGTACTGGAGCTAGATCTGTTTCAGTTGTGGAGTCTGGTGTCTTGAGATTTAGGACATATTCTTCAGATAGAGGTGCAATGAAGCTTTGTTAGTAAGCAGTCATAAAGGAAATGTAAGATTTTTAAGAAAGAAAGGTAATGGTGGTGTTTAATATTTGAACGTCTCTGAATCTCCTATCATAATGGGGAAATAATAATATTCACAGCATGCAGAGGAGAATCACATATCACCTAATAAAGAATCTTTTATATGTAAAGAACGCTTAAAAGGGCAACAGTAAGAAAGTGTACAACCTAATTATAAAGTGATCAAAAGACCTGCACAGATGTTTTACCAAAAAAGATACACAGATGGCAAAGAAACATGTAAAAATTGCCATTCCATATGTTTTCAAGGAACTAAAATCAAGCAACAAAATACTATTTCTGTCTATATTAAAATGATCACAGTCTATAATACTGACAGTAACAATTATGTTGAAATGATCACAAAATATTTCAGCTACCTGGAAGATAGGTTGGAACTGTCTTATAAAACACTAAACATACTCTCATCAAGCAAACTGGCATTTTAACACCTTGATGCTTATACAGTAAGTGGATATTTGTGACTCCACAAAATTTTACACAACTAGGGCCATAATAGAGTAAGTCATAATGTGCTAAAACATATAAGTGATATGTTGGAGATTAATAGATAAGTCAAATAATAATATAGACAATGGAATATGATTTAGGACTAAAATACACATTCTTGGGGTTAAGTGTATAGGTAATTTACAGAATATTTGCCTACTTTGCAGGTGACTTTGGGTTCAGATTTTAGCACCAAAATAAAATAAAGTAAAATAAAATTAGATAAGTATTTAATTCTGGAAACAAGTGTAAGGAACTCAAGTGTATATTATTAAGTGAATGTCGTCAACTTGAAAAGGCTTCATAGTAGTTTAAACCGCAGGATATTCTGGAGACCAAATTGTATGTAGATAGAAAGGGATTAGTACTTTCCTAGTGTTGGAAAGAATAGTAGGGAAATATTTTAGTGGGATCACTGCTATTTATGTTACTCTAATGGTAGACACAAGTAATTATGTTTTTCCACAGCTACAGAATAAAGAACACGAGCAATGGTTCCAGTATAAACTGTGGACTGTGGAAAGTGCTGGTGCGTTCATGAAGTACAAATCTCTAACATTTCTGCCCCCTGGTGTTGCATGAACATAACAGAAGTTGTGCTTGTGCCAGGAAATGAAGATCTGAGAACGTGCTGTCCTTTCTACTCACTTCCTGTGAACCTCAAAGGGTTCTAAAGAACAATTGACTAAAATGTACTGTCAGCTCATTGTCAAGATTCATTGAGATGGTTATCTAACAATAACTGGTCCCAGGAACTGATTTCCTTATTTATTTTTCTTAAGTCAAGTTGGGGGATAGCATCTTATTTAGTATAGCTTTATAAATTTATAACTCTTCTCTCACCATTTTTAACTCCTATGACATCACTTTTAACTTCTAACTAAGCCTTGGGCAGATGTTGGGACATTAAATTAAAGGGAAATCACTCTTCACCTATAATAGATTTGGTTGTATACCCGAGTATTTTCTCTTTAGAAATTCTTACTATATGAAGTGCACTAATTGAAAAAAAATCTATTGTTAATAGTCTTTTTCTTACACAGTAGAGGGACGTAAGATTATCTTCTGGCCATACTGAATTTGAACAGGGCCTCTATGATGAGACAATCCCAGTGAGTTTGTAATTAATCCTTTGTATAATAATGAGAACAGCCCAGAACCTCTGCATGCTCTGGCGTGTGGATTCCAGTTACATTACTTTTTATTGTGCCATGCTTATGATTGACTTGCTATAACTGGGAAGTTCATAGTCTCTTCTTTGATTTCAATGCTGAAGTCATAAATTATTTGTTCATTTACAAATAGAATAAAATTTGGGACATGACAAAGCTCAAGGGACCATATTGTCTCAAACTTTTGGATATGATTTGTGTACATAAAGGCCAAAGTTGTTTGGCAAAGTACTTGTTCAATATGATATTAGAACTGTTTACAGTTCAATAGGGGAAAAAGGGCTGGACAATTGGCTGGTTTTGATTCTGTGTATTAGGAAATGGCGAGGCTTTGAGATTTTTCAGTGTATTCTGAAGAAGTACTGAAGGAGAACACGAATAAAGTAATCCAACAAGAGCTCCAAATTGGGTACAATAAGTGGTTCTTTAGTTAAAGGGGGGACTCACAGATTATGAATGCAGAAAAGGAATGGAATCAAGGATCCAAGTGTAAGAGAGGAGAGAGAGCAAGCAGGCAGGCACACACCCTTTTTGGTACCCAAGGCCATGTCAAACCTGGTCCAGCTTCTCAAAGACTATTGACTTTGGAAGTTTCCCCAACACCACCCCCTTTTGTCTACATAAGAGAATTGCAAACCTAATACAAAACTACATACAATAAAAACAGATATCAAGTATAAAAATTAGAATTACAAACTGTATAAACAATATTAAGCAAGAAATATATGCTAAAAGTTTTAATAATTATTTTGCCCTAAGAAATCTAAGTGCTGTTTTAGAAATGACTTGGCTAAGTCATAAGAGCTAAGTAACCCCATCAAAGACCTGAGAAAGATGATAATGTTACTTGAATAGGAAGGAAGTGCAATCGAGCAGCTTCCAAAATGTGCATTAAATGATAGAGACAACTGGCCAACTGTGCAATCACCCCAAGTCTCATTTGAAACATTGGAGCAACCAACTTTGGTTAACTCTATAGTAACTGACAGACCATTTTCAGAGGCAGGAAGATTTTCAAAACCATCCTACCCTGTTTTGGCAAGGTCTTGCAGTCTTCTTTTCCTGTATCCTGCTTGTCCAGTCTGGATACTATACATTTTGTCAGTGATCAAAGCAAGGGCAGTTTCTTACCCAAAGGGCAGTTTTGCTTAGAAGAAAACAAACTTCAAGTAGTGTGTCTTTGGTGTTCAACAGTTTCATGGAATAGATCAGTACTGCCAAGAACAATTGTGTCTCATGTCAACAGATCCATAAGTTATTTAAATGCAATATTCTACATTTCATTGAAGTGGTTGAAGATTACCTACCAATGAGAGATACAATCATTATATATCTAAAAAATTTGATTAGTCTAACTATAAGTATGACAGACATGGATGACTATTGACCTATAATACTTAATACTTTTATAACTTAATGATTAAGACTTCATATTAGAATATTAAACAATCTTTAAACAACTGTTTATCAAATGAAAACAATGGCCTCAAAATGTAAACAGTTTACAAATATTTTGATCAGATGTAGAAATGCAATATAATGTATAATATATAATTCAATATGATAAATATATCCTAAAATTGTTTCTATAGATAAAATGTTTTAAAAATGGGTAGAAACACGCATGCATGCAATATGACAAAATAACTTTGCATAGGTGTAAAAATATTGTAAATGGAAATAGGAGCATTTTCAATATAACGAATAGAATTTGTATCAATATACAATAATATATACTATGTAAATTGTCTATAAATAATAGCTTACAAGTATTCACTCTCTTACTCACTATTATTACTAGTATGAGTAAGCTCACAGTAATCTATATATGATCCCATTCAATTTTCTTCTTTTTTGTAAGATCCCTGAGCCAACCTAATTTTCATCACACCCCCAACTCTATACTAGTTATAATCAACCTCTAATTGATGTCCCTATCCCTGAGGACAAACTTTGTTGGGAGAGGAGATGTTATCTTTTAGAATTACTTCCAACTGCTAAGGGGGTGATGTTATTTCTATGGGATCCTGTGAAAACTAAAGAGATGTTTAAGTTTCATGATTACTGTCAGTTATAATTGCAAATTGTCTCTCAGTAGTTGATAAAATTTTTATGAAGTTTTTAATTGAAGTACTGGCCAATACATTGTAAGAAGGTGTAGCATTTCAGCTTTCCAAGTTGGAACTATCTTGAGCAACTGGTACCTCAAAATGATCTTATAGTAGCACTATTAGCATCATAATGTCATATCAGCCAGGTGTAGTCATTGTTGTGGGGTCCCATCTTTTGCTCTGGAAACTTTAAAGACTACTGCAGGAAAATTTACTTGTTATTGAAGAAAAGTTAAATGTTAGTATATAGACATATATTCAATGAAATGTATGATAGAAACAAAAATAAGTATGGTGAAAAATAAAATGGTTATTAAATTTCTGAATGTTAATATTGTTTGTAATCATATAACTTTAAAATTTATTAGTTTACTTAGCCTTCATCAGAAAATTTTCATGAGTTATTGTAGGTATAAAAATCTTTTTGGCCAGAAGGTGTCATGATTGCATCTGCATGGCAGAGAGAAATGACTGGTGTCAGGTACATGTATTGGCAACGAACAGTCACACTTTGGTTCCACACATTGGTGCCTGCTTTAATACTGACAAATATGCTTTGCTTGGCATATTAAGAGCTATTATTGAGAGCAATTAAAGTGATTCCATATACACAGAGAGGTTTTTTTGTTGTTATTGTTGTTGCCAGAATAATAAAGAAATCCAAAGGTTGTCATCAGTCATGAACTACAAATGGACTGTGTGCAGCCAGCAGATACAGTGTCACAGGGAAAGAAAACCCAGGTGACTGAAGAAGATGCAGCACCATGCTATGAATGAGAGGGGCAGGGCAGAAAGCGATGTTGGCAGACCCAGTAAGTGCAGGCTCATACCTACATTTGGGGTGCCAGATGAAGGAGAACACAAAGGAACCCCACACTATTTCCATATTGAGTATAATAAGGAGTTCTTAATTTAAATGGGGAATTCAAGATCACAGTCCTCTGTATGAACAGGGAAAAGGAACAGAATCCAGCAACCAGGTGTGAGAGAGGAGAGAGATCAAGCAGGCAGGTGTGCTTCTTTTTGGTACCCAAGGACACACCCAACCTGGTTCAGCCACTCAAGATCATTGACTAAAGGAGGCAGCCCAGCAGATTATTGTATTTTTGGTTTGCTAGCATTATCATGACAGAAGTTTTGAAATGGCCAGAAATATTAATTATTAAAAAAAGTAGAAGATGGAAAAATAATGTTCAGACATAAAATAGACTTTTACAGAAACCAGAAAAACTCATTTTACTTTTTCTTAAAGACTGTACTTTTCAGTTTATCCTATTTTGAAATGATAATGTGTTGGACCACTGAAAATCACATTGTAGGTCTTGGTTTTTCCTATATTAGTATCTTTTTCCTTTAACTGGAGAATAGCAGAAAACATATAAATTTATAAAGTGGTACTAAGAAGTATTGAGCCAGTTTGGTGTGACAATGAGTTGAAAGGTATCTTTGTAACCTGGAAAATATTAAAACATTTGGACTGGATTCTGCCTCCAATTCTGATATTGCCACGTTCTGAGTTGATAGAAAGCAGGTATGAGGTCTCTAATGCCCCTGGATAAAGTATGGCAAAATGAGAAAGTGGAGTTCAACAATATCATTGAGGCTACCCTTTATTTCTCATCATTTAGTGTTCTTTGTTAACAAACTAGAATGCCAATGAAGAGCATTTGGTGTCCTTATTTTTTGTTTACTTCAGGATTACAAGGATGCTGATCATCTCTTCCTGCCATTCACTACAGAACAATCAGACCACATGAATACTCTGACCTTTCAACCTAATATAAGCTAACACACCATAGTTTCAAAAGAACTTTAAACACTACAGACTATTGTGAATTTTCCTGGTTTCTACCAGAGCTTGACAGTTAGCCTCTACTGATGAACATACCATATGTTTGTATCAAAGTATTGAGAAATCAAGTCATTATAAACTTGGAAACTTCATCCCAATTGTTTAGCTTTAATATTGCTGGGAGGTTTTATGAACATTACCAGAGGAGAAAATGTAAACATCAATCATACCCAGCTCTTAACCCTGTAAAATAAAATTAATAACTGCCCTGGTGAGACATCCTTTTGGTTCCATAAAGGCATAAAATCTAAGAAAGTAACAAACCACTTTTTGTTTGGATTTGAGACCTGCTCCACAAGATGAAACACATACCTGGAACCATTACCAGTTTGATAAGTTATAATTAGACAGGTCATAGGATCTGGAGGGAACCTACTACTATTATTATTCTAAATTGATATACTATTAGACTGACTCTTAATGACCCATCTTAATACCAATAAATTAAGGAACTTCTCAACCTTCATTAGAGAAGCTCCTGTTTGCCATGAATATCAGCTCAAATACCCATGAGTGGCCAAAGTACAGAGAATGAGACCAAGAACATCTATGCCACATCCTCCTCCAAAGGCTCAGGAATCACTGCAGAAGAGGGGACAGAAAGGGTGTTGAAGTCACAGGTGGTAGATAACTATGAGGAAAGAACAGCTTCTGGGCACAGCTGGGCAGCTGGACATGATCTCACACCAGTTGTGACAGTATCCTAAGGCCTAATAAAACCAAGCTACATCATATCCGAGAAAGAAGAGATAACTCAGACATGAAGTTCCAACCATAGTGGAGGCATATTGGCAATTTTTAGGTTCTGAAAAAAGGAAGGTCCTTTTTCCACATTTCAGTGGAAAGCTATGTATTCAAGAATATTTGGGTAACATATATTGAACTTGATGCAAAAAAAGTGACACAAAGCTGTGTGGTAAGGGAAGGGACAGTCATCTGGAAAGTGTTACGGGTTGATTATGATGAAAACTAAGTGTATGAAATTCTCAACACTAGTAGAAATTAATAATTAAAAAATTAAAAACAGTGCAGCACTCAGAGAGTCTCTGTTCTGGGAGCTGTTATTGTTCAATATTGTTTAATAACTTTTAGGAAAACAAAATATTTCAGAATTTACCTTCCCAAATTAGGAAAATAATTATGGGCAGTATCATGGTAAGTTTTCATAAACTGAAGACAAACTAGAGTTTTTCTGGGAAGGGAGAACTTCAATTGAGAAATTTCTTCCTTTAAATTGGCCTGTGGAGTCATTTTCTTGATTGGTAATTTACAAGAGACTGCTCAGCCGACTGAACTGCTAATATTATTCCTTTGAAGTTTAGCCTGCATTGTATAAAAGAGGTAACAGAGGAAGCCAGGGAGAACAAATCAGGAATAAGCGTTCCTTCATGGGTTTTATTTAAGCTCCTGCTTTGTGTTTATGCCATGACTTCTTTTCATGATAGACTATAACATGCAGACAATAATAAACCCTTTGCTCTACAAGTTTCCTAGAAAAGACTTGAGTTTAAATTCTTTCCTATTCTCTGTCTGATCCTGGGAATAATTTTATTTATAATTTATATAATATCACAACACCAAAATTTTTAATATAAAATCTTTGAAGAGCAAGTGTATGTTCTTCATAAACTACATTTACTAATTTACAGAGCCTACTATAGAATGAATTCTGAAAACAGGTTCTGTAAGTATTATCTTCAGGTTATTTGATTCTGTACTTAAGATCTTTAATGTGATCCCAGTCACTCTAATGTTTGGAGAGGAATATATCTAAAGAGTGTCATGCTAGCTGTGATGGATCAGAATGGTAGAATATGCTCAATAGGCAGACACAGCAGGCTTGAGTTTGAGGCCAAGCTGAAATACACTTCTCCTGATGTGACAGTAATTGCCTTAAATTCTAGTTCTTTGGAGAAAGAGACAGAAGAATCTCTGAGAGTTCAAAGCCAACTACATAATGTGTTTCAGTTCAGCCATGGATACATTGTATGACCCTGTCTCAACAAACCAAAACAAGAGTGTCAGTATGTTGCCAAAAAGATTTTGTATTTTTCCAAACCTGCTAAGAATATTGTATTAACCTCTACCTAAATGGAAAAAAATAGACTCAAGTAAGCATAACAGAACTGAATCACTTTCCTTAAGGTAAATAATTAATCAAGAAACATCAGTTTTTGAAAATGAGAATAGTAGTATTGCTTAATATTTCTAGTAAAACAAGATCTGTATCTATCTATATTTATATTTATCTATCTATATATCTATATCTATACCTAGATACTGATATATGTGAAAGAAGATAATAAAACAGCGATGCTTAATTGCTACAAGATGGAACCATAGCCTCATTCAACTTGCCTATAACCTGAAAAATCTGAGGAAAGGTAACATAAATCTCAGTACCCACTGAACCAATAGGACAAAATTTTCGAATCAGGAAACACTGCCAACAATTTAATTCCAACCCAAAAAAAGGTGGCTTACATGATGTGCAAGACAATGATTTCAAAATGACAATAATATATTAAAATTCATAGAAGCAGTTTTAAGACTTTCCTGAGGTCATTTTTCATTCCAGAAAGTTTTCTGTTGTGTAGTTACAAAAAAAAATGAAACTGTAAATATCATGGTACCTTTAGTGTTGAATTTTCTGTGGTTGTATATACCTGCTGATATTTCAACGTTTCAATTCTTTGAGAGGGCATCAGAATAGACAGCATTTGTATCAGTTAACTATCATCTAAAATATGCTAGATGGAAATAACATTAAATTGGGTGATGTAAACTGCAATAACTTTTTCATAAGATGTGCTGGACATTTGAGCTTTGACTCATCCATATATTGAATTCATAAAATCAATAGGAGAATGATACAGCAGAGGCACAAAAAAAGAGGCTAGTTGTCTTAGGATTTTGTTACTGTGAAGGGACCCCATGACCATGACAACTCTTAAAAAGCAAACATTTAATTTCGGTGGCTCACTTATAGTTTCAATGGTTCAGTCCATTTTCATTATGATGGAGGAGTATGGTGGTATGTAGGCAGATGTGGTGCTGTAGCTTAGAGTGCTACATCTTGCAGGCATCAACGGAGACGCTGGGAGGGTTCCTGAGCAAAGGAAACCTCAAAGCTCATCCCCACAGTGATACATTTGCACCAACAAGGCCATACCTACTCCAAGAAGTCAATCCCCTTTAGTGCCACTCCCTATGACATATTGGGGACCAATTGCATTCAAACTACCACATAAGTCATGCAAGGACAATTAAAGATTTTTTCACAAAATACTAGTTAACATTCCATTGGATCAAAATAAGTCACTTGGTTAAACCATAAGCCAAAAGGCAGGAAAACATGCATCCTACATTTTAGTAGGAGTTTTAAACTGATACTGTAAAACACCAAGAATTGAGCCACTAATATGACCTACTAGGTAGATACTATTTACCTTTGAAAATGTAGAGTCCTATTATGTCTCTCCAATACACATTAACATTGGTTTACCTTACAAAGTATTTTTGACCTAACACCCCTCTCCTGGAAAACGGATCTGCCTTCCTCATAACTAGGTGTCTAGGAGTGCTCAGATCTGTTGTGAGAGGCCACTTGTTGGTTCCCAGTCACTTAGCCTTGAAATAACCACACAGAAACTATATTATTTAAATCACTGCT
Source organism: Myodes glareolus (assembly GCF_982192425.1). Taxonomy (NCBI): domain Eukaryota; kingdom Metazoa; phylum Chordata; class Mammalia; order Rodentia; family Cricetidae; genus Myodes; species Myodes glareolus. The sequence goes on along the minus strand of NC_142028.1, from coordinate 118,343,190 downwards.
TGGCCCATTATCTCTAGCTATTTATTGACTAACTCTTACATCTTAATTTAACCCATCTCTATTAATCTTTGCATTACCATAAGGCTGTGGCCTACCAGCAAAATTTCAGCGTGTCTGTCTCTGGTGGTGACTTCATTTCTTCTAACTTCTCCTTCTTTCTCCCAGCATTCAGTTTAGTTTTCCCTGCCTAACTCTGCTCTACCTTATCAGGCCAAGCCATCTTTCTTTATTAACCAATGGTATTTACAGCATGCAGAGGGAAATACCACTTCACAGATCAATAAAACTCAGTGTTGTTCAAAGGCTAGCATAAACACCTGGGAACTTTTCAGAACAGGTTTATGAGCCCCTTCTCAGTACTACTAAAACAGAGACTTTGTTAACCTGGCTTAAGAATCAGTATTATCATTATGAAGAGCTTTTGTTGATTTGAATGTTCAGTTTGTGCTGGCTAGTTTTTTTTTCAGCTTAATAGACAGAGCCATTTGAGAGAAGAGAAATTCAACTGAGAAAATACCCCCATCAGACTGGTCCATGAGCAAGTCTATGGTGCATTTTCTTCATTGCTGAGGAAGGGTCATCTACTAGGGAATAGAGCTACTGATATGAAGGTCATCCTCAATTGTGTAAGCAAACAGACACAGCAACCCATTAGGAACAGGGCAGTAAGCAACACTTCTCCATGATTTCTGCTTTACTTCCTGTCTTCGGTTCCTGCTGTGAGTGCCTGCCCTGAATTCTGTTCATGTTGGACTACAAATGTGAGATAATCATAAACTCTTTCCCTTCTGAGTTACTTTTGTTCTGTGTTTTATAACAGCAATATGAACCTAATTATGAGAGATGTTGGTTCCAGGTCATGAGACATTGCTGTAATATACCTAACCATGTCTTGGGGAAGACTATTCAAGGACTTTAGAACTTTGGGATAGAAAAGTCATATTCAGAGCATACTGAGCTGTTGTAAAACTTATGAGGCTGAGAGCAGTGCAGATGACAGAGGCCTGCTTGTGAAGACTCAGACTGAATTTTGAGAGTCCCTTAAAGGCTACATTATATCCATTTGATATTTTGAATTAAAAATTAGTGGTTCTGGTCAGCCTGTAGTGTAGAATCAACTGTGATTAAGAATAGATCAGTGTCATTGAAGCAAGATCTTTGTGGAAGTGTTTCCTCAGAGTCAGTACACTGAAGCTATAGTGTAGTGAGGGCCAAGTCTGTACCTCATGTTGACAGTCAAACATGGTTATATGTAAAAGTTTTCTAGGTAGTACTTGTTTTGAAGGCATAAAGGTATCATCCAAGCAGATAAGGCTTGGCACTCTGAGAGTGCAGGATAGGTTATTAGTGAATGTGTGACCTAACTTGAAGTAGGGACTCAAGCATATTGAAGATAATAGTATCATGAGATCACCATTGACAAAAGCAGAGGCTATAGACTGGAGCCATCCTACATCTATGAGATGCACTGTGTATGTGTAATGGATGGCAGAGACAGAGAAGTAGAAATGCCCATGCCCATGCGTCCCATAAGTCTTAAAATTATCTTTTACTCCATTCAACTTTGACTTTGGTTTGACTTGATTGTGATTATACTCTGTTTCATCCCTCTTGGAGCAATAATGTATGTAGTTTGATTTTATTTCTTTCTTTAAATGAGCCCACAGTTGAATGGTTTTTGATATTTTAGAGAGATTTTGGATATTTTTAAAGAAACTGAACCTTTAACTTGATTGAGTTTTTAACAAATAACCTACTGTGTTGGCTAGTTTTTCATCAACTTGATACAAGCTAGAGTCATTTGAGAAGAAGAAATGTCAACTGGGAAAATGTTCCTACCATATTTTCATAAAGGCAAGCCGTTATATGATTATTTGACTAATGACTGACATAGGTAGTGTTAGGTCTCCAATCCAGAACAAATGACTAAGATACCTATTTAACATGTTAATGTGAATCTGGGTACTGGTTTCTCCCAGCATCCTTCAGTCCCTACCTGTTACAGAGTATACCTGGCACATCAAACCTCCTACCCTAAATTTATCCAGTCTAGAAGTAGGCTGATCTTTCCTCACTTGCCTTTATCTATATCATAAAGCAATTTCAGCTACCTGGCACTTTTGTTGACCCTTATTCTCCTGGTCTCCAGGGTCTACTTTCTCTCCTCCCTACTGTTCTCCTTACTTGGTCTAGCTCAGGGTCATGTTCACTCTGGACTTTCCTGGATATCACTGCCTCTGGTTATACTACCTTCTCCTCCATACCTAGGTACAATTATATCCCCTCTTTATTTCAATTTTTTTATTCAAGTAGGCCAGTCCTATAAGGCGGTGGTGCCATACTGACCAGGTGATTCTTGAACAAGAATTCAAGCTGAGCAAACAATGGGGAAGAAAGTTATTTCTTTTTTTTCTTATTCTTTTTCCTAAGACAAAGTTTCTCCAGAGTAGTTTGGAGGTGTCCTGAAACGCCCTCTGTATACCTGACTGGCCTTGAAGTTACAGAGATCTGCCTGCTTCTTCCTCCAAAATGCTGGGATTAAAGTCATGTGCCACCAGGACAAGATGACTTATTCTTTCTTATGAATGCCTGGCCTTAGCTGGCCTTGTTTCTAACCAGTTTTTCTTAACTTAAATTATCCCATCTACTTTTTGCCTCTGGATTTTATCTTTTTCTATTCTATGTACCTTTATTTACTTCTTACATTATGGTTTGCTGTATACCTAATTGCCTGACCCCTGATATTCTCTTCTCTTTCTTCTTTTCTTGCTCCTTGAACTTCCCTTCCTATTTATTCTCTCTACGTGCCAGCCCCACCTAGCCTTCATCCTACCTATTTATTAACCACTCAGGTCTTCATTAAACCAATCAAGTGTTTTAGACAGGCACAGTAACATAGCTTCACATTGTTAAACAAATGCTACGTAAAAGAATGCAACATATCTGTATCGTTAAACAAAAATTCCACAGCATAAATAAATGTAACATATCTTCAACTAATATTTCACAACAGGGAAATATGTCAGTAAGCAATATTCCTGTGTGGTTTCTGCTTCAGGTCCTGTGAATAGGTTCCTGTCTTCCATTCATGTCTTGAATTCTCTTCATAATAAACTTCAACTGCTTATTGATGATGAAATAAATTCGTTTCTTCTCAAGTTGCTTTTTATGATAAAATCAGCGTTTTCTTTTTTATTATAGTAATAGACATATAAGGCACCAGTAAAGTGGAAAAATCCATTGATATAAACCAAGCCTTTGCTATGGTATTACTGAGAGACTCATCTCTATGTTACCTTCCTTTATTTTACTGAACTAGGTTCGTGCTAATAGCAAAAATGTTACAACCCACTTTACTACTGTGTTTGAAACTTTCCCTTCTGTTTAATCCCAATTCTGTACATTGACTAGCATGTGTGAAAAGAAGCAAAAAAGGGAATTGTCATCCTGGTGCACAGAGCTTCATATTGAGCACAAAAACAATAATCAGAGTGCAGAGGTATATTATCAGTAGAAGCTACATAACTGAGGCATTTAACTCTATACCCAATAGATACTTACATCTGTGCTAAAAGACATCACATTAGTCCTATCTCATTAAGAGTAAAGAGAATAAAAAACCGCTTTCCCATATTTAAACTGCAGACTATAGTTATGTGGCTGAAAAATTATGGGAGAATTATTGTTCCATCTGTCAGATTCCCCAAACAGTTCATTTTCACAGTGTCAGCAATGTAGACAAAGCTGGCATTCCCTCAGGGGATTGATGAAACTTTCTACTTGCTAAAGAAGTCATTTTCCTTATGTCTGGAAAATGAGATAGGTGGCTCTAAGATTGACACAACACTGTGATGACTATTAACTTGTCAAGGTCAATGTTATTCTCTAGGTCTCCTCAGTTCTAGCCTCGAAGCCCCCTTAGTTCCTACTCAAAAGCTTCCACTCCAGTACACAGGCCTCCTTCCTCCTATTACTCCATTGTAACTCTAGAACCTTCTACCTTGATTCTTTCTGCTTTTACTGTTTATACTCTTTATTTTTCACTTTTTACACCCATGAAGTGGATATCTTCAGTTTTTTTAATATGCCCATTTTATTCCCCTTTTACTGAAGGTGCTCTTATCTAGGCACACAGAGGTCTTCTCAGCAGTAGCACACTTTCAAAAATGACAGCAGCCACATATTTCCACTTAGTCACTAATATAATTATATTATCTATGAGGTAAAACAATATTATTTGTAATATTTAGCACAATAACAAGTAAAAAAATGCTTTCTTTGTTGCCATCTCATTTTCAGAGAGCCAAACTGTGTTTACAGTCAGTGTAATTCGTCACCACGGCTGATTTTATGTATATGACCATTAACACATAGATACTGAGTCTCTTTATTTATTTATGTATGTCTCAGGGTTTAAATCTAAATAATGTTGTAAAGAATGAGTTAGCTGTGACTGATAATGTAAAGAGGTGTTTTTGTTCTGCTTCTTATGTAAATATAAGAAGTAAGCTTCATCCAAACAGCTGGACCTGGAGGGAGGGGGAAGGAACTTGGATTTCCCACAGGGCAGGAAACCCTGACTGCTCTTGGGAATGGTGAGGGAGGGGGAGAGGGAATGGGGGGAGTGGGGGGAGCGGGAGGGTATTGGGAGGACGGGAGGAAGTGGAAAGAGTGTTTTGGGATACTTGAATAAACAAGTCTAACGGAAAAATAAAACTTTGAAAAAAAAAGAAGTAAGCTTCAAGTTTAGATTTACTTGTTATTAAATACAATAAATGGGTGTGTTTTTCAAAACAAAAGACAGAAAAGGACTTCTAAATGTCCAGGAAAGCTTGAAAGAAATTGCAGAAACACAGCGCCATTTACAGACAGCATTGGAAGTACTGCTATCACTGTTTGGTGACTCAGTAGTTTGCGGGCAAAATTTGGAGTCATTCTTCTCTTTTTCTACTTGCTTCAGTCCTTGGTAAATCCCGACTTCTGTTCTTCATTGTTTCTAGAATTCACCTTTTTCTTGTCCTTAACTGTCTTCATCTATCCTAAGTTTAACTTTTCTCAATTCAACTTTTGCCAAATATCTTTAGCTGCTCTCCTTTGTAGCTCTTTGTCAATGATATTCATGACTTTGTGACTCTTTGTATAGTTTTCCATGCTGCCCTACCCATCCATCATATGTATTTTCCAAAGAGAATGTTGAAGATGGCATTTAGGACACACACACACACACACACACACACATTTCTGAAGAAATTGCAGTGTATGTTATGGGGTTCTTAACATTAGAAAGAAATTTCCTGTAAAGAACAGATTGCCACTTGACAGAGCATCTTGGAAGTTTCATCAACAGCCCGGATTACTGCCAAGAAAAACTCTGTTTCTCTAGATTAAGGACAAGTCATCTCTCAGTTTGACCCAAAGGATCCAAAGAAACAGATTTACAAACCGAACATTTTATTTCTGATTCTAGAGGCTTTTTAACAGTTTAATGAGTAATGCCTCTGTTCTTACAAAGTTAACATTTAGTAATTAGGGCTGAGGACTTTTGTCTGGAACACTGAAGGCAGAGAGTAAATAAGCTACATTACAGTGGTACTTCCATAGAAGCAATGTGAGATTTACTCTTCCTTACTAAATAGTGACAAAGCTTAGTCAAGACAAAAATCACATTACGTATATAACCAATAGCAAGCTAGTGAGAAGGCTCAATGGGTAAAGATACTTGTCACTAAACCTGCTGACCTAAATTTGATCCTGAGACTTGGGTAGGAAGAAGAAACTGATTTTCAAATGGTCCTCTGACCTTCACACCTACACTCTGGCAATACGTGCACATATATATACACACACATGGTTATCTGAAATAAATAATGTCAAACAAGTAAGGGACAATAGCATATACGATACAACTGGAAAACTATGGTAAGTCTTTGCATAGATTCTTTATATTTAGATGGAAAGCATAAGTTCTTCCCTTAGATGGCTGACTATAAAAGCTTGAAGTTTAATATTTTTTAGAACAGTGGGAGTGTTCTAAATGATAATAAGGAAAGAAGCCTGTTTTTTTGCTGATGAATGATTGCCAAATGTCAGTGATGGAAAGCACAGAGAATATAGTAACAGCCAGAACTCTTGTTAAACACTTTTCTGTAGCTAAGACTTAAATTGCATGGCCACTCTCTATAAGTAATACAGACATATAAATACATAGCCCATCATGCTGGACTTTATTACCTATTTTATTCTTTTTTAGTTGCTCTTCCTTCAACTTTATCACTGTAAGGTAGCTTGGTGCAGTGTGGAGACCTATGTGGTTGGTCCCACATGAAGATAAATGCTTGGGGCATAGAGCTAATTGGACACAAATTTAAATTTACTTTTCTCAGTCTCTGAAATGCATAGTGTTCAACAGCTCAGAGGTGCAAGACTTTCATTTGTGAAGTGGAAAATAGGAAAGTAAGAGTTAACATGGCTTATTAAGAAGAATAAAGGAAACCTATCCAGGTTCATTACTACTATTCACAATAGCTATAGAATGATAGTGGTCCAAATGTCCATTAGCTGATTAATCAATAATGAGAATGTAATATTTTCTACAATGTGATATTGTTCAACAATTAAGAAAAAGAGAAAATTCTCAGGTAAATGATTAAGCTGTAAATACACATTCTGAATTAATTCACCACTGAAATAGTCTAGATATTTTGAAGATTTATCTCCAGTGTTTCTTTTGCTTTCCCCTTGTTTTAACTTCAAGGGAAATTCATAATTGTTGTGGTAAGGATAACTGGTGATATAAAAGAATATTTAATACTCAGACTTATAGACTGGCTTTATGAATCCACAAGCAACCTAGCAGAGTCTATTTCTTGGGTATTTGCCTCTTATGGCAAGACCAGAGGAGACTGAACAACTGAGCATTATATTCTGCAGGGAGAAAGTTATGTTGGTCATTTTAAAATCAGAAAGCAAAAGCTGGAGCTTTTTCATTTGTTTAATTTAATTGTTTTATGTTATAATTAATGTTTAAAGTACTATCTATAAAGATGTCATAGTAGTTTGTTTAAACATCTTAGCTCTTGTACTGAGCTGGGAACTAACCATTTATTACAAAAAGGGGATCTTCAGTTCCCTCTAAAATGTTACATACCTGTTTTAAATATAAGCATGGAGAAGACATTTTTAGGTGTCTGTCCAGAGGAACATATATGCAGTTAAAAATAAAACGTATTAGAAGTAACAACTGGATTTACTATTGAAATGCAGGAAAGAGAAACTGTTCTTAAATTTGTCTGGATAAATTTTTCTATAATTATGAGAAAAATAAGGGATATGATGTATTCCATTCTCTATCTTTTTATTTTTCCTTTATATCAAAAACATTTGTAGAATATGAAAAAGTGCACCAGAATTGAAAAAAAAAGTTCACATGAAATTCTGGTATATTCACGAAAACAAATTCATTTTTCTTTTTCATTAACAGCTACTCGATCACATAAGAAAAGGTATATCTGTAGCTTCTTTCCTAAGGGATTTGGGTAAGGATTGTGCCTTGAAAGAAGTGAAATACATTGTTAGTTAATAGGAGACCAAATTTCAGAACAGTTTCATCTCAGATCCATGTGAGCTTTGGTAACAGGACTGATGAGCTGTCTGCTCCTCATTGGCATGGTAACACATGTGCACAGGTACCATCTGATGTTGATTAATTTCTTTGAAAATCAGTTTTAAACTTAAGAGTTTATTCTGTGTGCTTTCAGTGACAGGGCTATTTTTTTTGCCCGAGAGTCCCAGTGTTTTCCAAGTGTTTCCTTTCTACAAAGCAATGTATTTGGGGACTCATGTCCTCTGAAGGGAATGCCAAGAATTAAATGCACGAGCCAGCATGGTAGTTCCTGCTGTGTAGGACATGGTTTCAAGGGGCAGTAGGGAGTTCTAGTAGAAAGTAAAACATTAATCAAGTTCTAAGAACTGAATATGAGCACACTTCCACAGATTCTCACTGTTTGTTGTTATGTGTGTGGAAGCAAATGCACATCAACTTAAGGCTACAAATGAATTCCAAATAATGCTTTGTCAGTTTCTCAGTCAGTGATTACTAAAAGAATACCTACTACAAGCAACTTAGATGTAAAAAAATGAGATTAAAGTAAAATCTTCAGGGACCCTTTTCTTATAAAGGAAAAAAAAGTAGAAATAAGTATTTTTAAAAAAATTTTCAGTAAATCAGGAAAGCAAAGAGGTTTTTATAAAAACTAATAAACTTCAAAAAAAATGACAGAAATCCCCTAATGAGATTCTGAACTCCTAAATAAAATTCAGATTTACTGCTATGTTATAATGAATGAACACCTTGAAATTCAAGGGTTAGACTGTAGGTGGACAAGGTTAACAGGTGTTGCTGAGATACATATTTGTTACCTGGGCCACACTCACTTGAACTGAGTGCTTGAATGGTCTCTCACATATTTAACATTCTTCCACAGACAATTGAAATATCAGGCATCTCACATTCTTTTACCTGACAGTCATTCTCTCTTTTTGTGCAGGATTACTAGAGTTATTCCCTGGTAGATCAAGTCTTCCCAGTGCAGAAAATGGAAATCTTGGTCTTCTTAATATCAAGCTCTGTCAGAGAACAGCATCATTTACTCTATAATCTTTGGGTTAAAGCAATTGACAGGTTAACAGGGAATTCTTGTATAAAGGGATTACAAAGGTAAGTAAATATTTGAAGGTTATTTTACTTAAAAATATATTAGTTGTTACCTCTTTCAATAATAACCACATCAACAAAGTAACATGACTAGGATGTCACTGATTTTTTTTTTTTTAGCCATCAGACACTCATAAATACTAGCTAGATTTAAGCTGTGTGTTTTTTTTAAAAAATATCATTCTTTTAAGGAATATCTGTTGATTAAAGCAATTGGTATGCCTGTGTCCTAGGTATTGAGGAGTGAGGAAATGAATCTTCCTTTCTTGTTAACTTTTGTTTTAGAAGGTGAGGAAGAAGTCTAAGACACAATGACTTTATGTCTTGATTTGCCTGGGATAGACTTAGCTTATATTGACTCTAATGGAAAAACAATAAACTGTGCTCTCCAATCACTCTCTAGTCATCTATCATGAAGAGTTATATGATGATGGAATCTTCACAATTAATATTGCAGATATTCCAAGAATGCGACTTTGTATATTATTTTGTTGGAGACCATTTTCTACAGCACTGACTCTGACATAGAAATAAAAAGAGATATAAACTGTGGTTACATAGAAAATGTTATGTTGGGTGGTGCGTCTCTACTTAAAGGACAATATTAAAAAGACCCTGATATTGGCATGAAAACAGACAGGTTGACTAATAAAATCAAATCGAAGACTTGGATATTAATCCACACACCTATGAACAACTAATTTTTAACAAAGAAATGAAATTATGCAATGGAAAAAGAAAAGCATCTTTACCAAATAGTTCTGGCATAACTCAATGTTAATAGGTAGAAGAATGCAAACCAATCCATATCTATTCCCACACATAAAACTCTAGGACAAATAAATTAAAGAATTAAAAAAAAACACTGTACCTGATAGAAGAGAAAGTGGGATTTAGCATTCAATGTATAGGCACAGGAGACCCCTTCCTGAATATAACACAAGTAGCACAGACATTGAGGGCAACAGTAAATAAATAAGACCTCCTGAAACTGAAAAACTTCTGTAAAGCAAATAACACAGTAAATAAGACAAAATGGCAGCCTACTGAAAGGTAAAAGATCTTTACCAACCCCACATCAGACAGAGAACTGATCTCCAAAATAAACAAAGAACTCAAGAAATTGGTCATCAAAATTCCAAATAATCCAATTAAAAATGGAGTAAGAACAAAACAGAGAATTCTTAACAGATGAATCTGAAAGAGTAAATTTTCAACATCCTTAGCCATCAGATAATGCAAATCAAAATGACTATGGGATAGCATCTTATATAAGTCACAACGGCTAAGATCTAAAACACCAATGACAGCTTTTGCTGGAGAGGATGTGGAGTAAGGGGAACACTCATCCATTGCTGGTAGGAATGCAAACTAGTACAACCACTGTGGAAATCATTATGGCAGTCTATCAGTAAATTGGGAATCAACCTACCTCAAGACACAGAAATACCACACTTGGGCATATACCCAGAAGATTCTCAATCATACTACAAAGACATCTCTTCAACTATGTTCATAGTAGCATTATTTGTAATAGCCAGAAACTGTAAAATAACTTAGATTCCCCTCAGTAGAAGAATGGATAAAGAAAATGTGGTACATTTACACAGTGGACTACTAAAGACAAAAAAACAAGGACATATTGAAATTTGCATGCAGATGAATGGAACTAGAATAAACCTTCCTGAGTGAGGCAACCCAGACCCCAAAATATGAACATGATATGTACTCATGGATACACTAGATATAAAGCAAAGAATAATGGGCCTGTAGTCTATGCCCTAGAAAGGCTAAGTAACAAGGTGAACCCTAAGAAAACATATATTGATCCACCTCTAAAGAGAAAATAGACAAAATTTTCTGACAGAACAGGGAGCATGGGGGTGGGAGGAGAAGTGATGGTGGAAGGGGAAAATGGGAGAAGGGGAAGGGGGAGGAGAACTTGAGGGAATGGGATAGTTGGGATTGAGCAAAGATAGAGTTGAGAGCAAGGAAAGAGATATTGGGATTGAAGGAGCCATTATGATGCTAGCAAGAAACCCGGCATTAGAGAAATTCCCAGGAATACTCAAGGATGACACCAGCTAAGACCCTAAGTAATAGAGAATAGGGTGCCTGGACTGGCCTTGCCCTGTAATCAGATTGAAGAACATCTTAAATGTCATGATAGAATCTTCATTCAGCAACTGATGGAAACAGGCAGAGACCTAAAGTAGAGCACTGGACTGACCTCCCAAAGCCCAGATGAAGAGTAGGAGGAGTGAGAACATGAACAAAAAGGTCAAGACCATGATGCTTACACCCACTGACACAGGTGGTAAGCTAAAGGGAGCTCAACAACTCCAACTGGACAGGGAAGGGACCAGCATAGCCTAACTAGACCCTATAAATGTTGGTGACATTTACATGGCTAGGGAAGACTGTGGGCCCATTGATAGTGGTACCAGGATTTATTGCTACTGGCTTTTGGGGAAACCCATTCTCTTTGGATGTATAGCTTGCTCAGCCTAGATATAGTAGGGAGGGCCTTGGACCTTCCACAAAGCAATGTGCCTTACCCTCTCTGTAGAGTGGATGGGGTGGACAGAAGGTAGAGGAGATGGGAGGAGGGGTGGGAGTGGGAACTGGGATTGATATGTAAAATGAAAAAAGGTAGTTTTCTTTTTAAAATCTTAAAAATTAAAATAATTAAATGTGAAGAAAATATTAAAGTTTAACTGAGATGCTAATCATACCCAGGAAGTTTCCATGTCACTATGGAAACCCACTGTGGAATATTCTTTCTACTCCAAGGAGAAGTTATGAAGACTAAATTTGGATATGACCATATGTTTAAAGCATAATTCAGCCTGGGTACAATAGGAAGCAACATGGTACAGGGGTTAGTGTTGTGCTCACAAACCTTCAAATTCTATAGAACAGGGTGTTCTGGTGGAGGTTTGATTCTGTGGAAAGCACTCTGCCCACACCATTAAGGAATTTGAGTTCCTTACTCCTTTCCTTGTATGATCTGATAATTTCTGCAACACTTTTATACTTAAATGAATACAGCAATTCCTATATGAGAGATGAGTGTCCATGTAAAAATGTACATTGATTTTGTACTTGACACCAAAATTAATGTTGAGATGCTTTAAATTCAAATTGGTATAGGACTCTGCCTTTCAGTCACATCTATGGTGACAAAGATTTGGATATATATTCACATTATTCCAGGAAAGTTGAGGCAATCAATAATTTTATAACCTTTGAGAATTTGGACAAGAAAATTCATTTTCCTTCATCCTGTTGCCACTAAAATGCTTTCTCTTTTTCTTTCTTTTAAAAATATTTGCTTTTCACTATTGATGGAATTTGTAGATTGTACTCACATAAAGCATCATGGTAGCAAGCTTACCATGATAAAACTCCCTTCCATACCTGTAATACAATGGTTCTCAATCTTCCTAATGCTGCAACCCTTTAATACAGTTCCTTATGCTGTGGTGACTTTTGCCCAACCATAAAAGTATTTTCTTGCTACTTCATAATGTAATTTTTCTATTGTCATGAATCATAATGTAAATATATGATATATGACCCACCAAAGAAATTGTGATCCGCATGTTCAGAACCATTTAATTGTGGCCTGACTTATGCCATGAACTTTTGGGAAAATTGATTCACTAGTTTTTAACTCCAGACTTACATATTGATATCTTCCCTGTGACCCCAGCTAGATTTCAGAGTAATGCTGGAATAGTAAATGTAGTCTTGTTCTTCTGTATCTTCTATAAAATTGCAAGAACAAGAGAACAACAGAAAATACTTTATAGTTTTATGAACTGCAAACCACATCTGTCCTTATATGTCTGTATCTCTGAAATCCTCCACAAATTATTTTTTGGTTAAATATTTCTCTACTTCATCCACACATGTGAACACAAGCATTTCCTATCCAATGCTTCATGGTTTACTAAGTGGTTGGATCAAACCCAGACACCCAAATTATAGATTTCTTACTTAGAAAGCTGAGTCAGCATTAACATACCCATCTGGAAGGGAGCTTAAAATAGTGCCCAAGAGGATATGCCTAATAGGGTGTTATAAATCAGAAGATAAAATTAAAATTCTATATTAAGAACTGCTCTTGCTAGAATGAGTAGGTTCTGTAATTGCTCTTTTCTGTTGGACACTCTTGTGTTCTTTACCAGAATATTACAAAGATAAGATATGTCCTGCTAACGGTAATGCCAAATGATGTAAGTAAGCCTGTTGTCTTCTGAAAAAATATTATTTCAGGGGAAGAAGAGGGAGCTCTGTGTACAGTCTCATTGAACTTTATGGGGCCTGTGTTCTGTCCCTGGACACTCAAGAGTTCTCTCAGAATGTATTCACTTGTGCATGTGTGTTTATATGTGTGTATATATGTGTGCATGTATGTAAGGGTTTATGTATGTTTGTGTATGCATGTGTATACATGTGTGTGCATGTCTTGTGCATGTGTATGACTCTTGTCATCCATGGTTAATAAAATAAGCTTCTGTACTATACAAAAGGAGGTGTTAATTTTTCTCTGTATTGTCTCCTAACAACATGCCTTATATTGGTTTAAAATTTATTAAACATTAAGAGCAAAAAATATCTACTTAGCATGTTGAAATTAGAAAAGAAAGTAAGTGTGGTACTTAGAAATGCTCAAATGTCACAGCTCCAAATAGAGATAAGTTGTTTGAAATGAACAACCAAGAGACAACCTGTGCATGTGCTTGCTGCAACTCAGGAAATTAAACTTTTGGTACTCACAGGCTGCTTCCATGCTGATGTACTTGCCTTGTAGAAAATCACATGCTCACCCCACCCTCTTCTTTCTGTCTCTAACAGATGACAGTAATAATGAAATCTGAAATCACTCAAGTCAGTGTATGAAAAGGAACTGTCTATTTAAAGAAATAAAAAGGCATCTCTCAGTGCCATCTGCTGAGATACAATGATGTTTCTTAACAGAAAAATCACACTGCAAGGCTTCTTCATCTGTGCCTGTCCTTTTAAACTCGTCAAGATATAGTTCTGTTCCTCCTGTCTGATGTGGATGCTTGAATCATACAATCATTTCTAATTTATCTCCAACATTAAGTGTTTCAGATGCAATTTTATTTGAGATTTTACTAGGTACTTAGTTTACCATGTGTCAAATGATAGTTGATTATTCTGGGCAAGAACAGAAAATTTGAAAGAAATAGTGGAAGAATAATGTAACTCTCAAAACTGGTGATGCTTAATAAATGTCTCAAAACAGTTGATACATAATTAATATAAATAATTTGTGCAATTAAACTCCATTTATGAAATTCTGCAGTGATGTTTTCTATCTTAAACTTAAACATGCTTGTTGCCCTTTTTTCCAATTAAAATTAATTTAATGAGAGAAAAACAAAATAAATACAGGCTTAAAGGGAAGAAGGAAAATACTTTTGGTTTATGAGATTAAGGTAAGAGAAGAGAAATAGACTTTTATATAAAAAAAAGCATGATCACCTTATGCAAGTGAATTAGGCATATACAACACACCATGGAAAATATGAGGACAGGTTAGTGAGTTGAACAATGTGTAGCGGAATTAGGGAAATCAGGTTGCTCATTTGTATAGTCCAGCACCTAGAGACCAAAACTGTGTCTCTAACTCTACCCTCATCACCAAATACTGTTTTATTTTGTGTCCATAGTTTTAGCAATGAGGTACATACGAGCTAACTATTCTGAGAGAATAGGATTGAAAATGGGATTGATAACACTGCTACATATTCATGTTGAGTTCACTCTATCTAGACATGAGTGACTGGTTAATTGGAAGATTACAAATTTATTCAGCATAAATACAAGATGGGTTAAGACTGAAAGTCGTTTTCTTATTCTTATGCCACAGGGACACAATGTTCAATTCATGTGATTTCCAAAATAAAATGCCAGCAAAAATGGCCCAGAAATAAGAGCTAGTACAGTAAAAGATACCAAAATTCAAAATAACTATTATATTTTATTTAATAGGCTCAAATTTCAACAACAACAACAAACATGAAAAGAAACAAGGAAAACTGACATGGGTATAGGAAAAAGTATTCAAAGAAATCCTCTGAGTCTGTCCAGATGTTTCATAAAACTCAGAAATGCTTCAAACCAGTTGTTCAAGGTAAGTTCACATATCTCAAGGAAGTATCAAAACAGCGTGCACAGATAAGAAATTAGGAATGAGAGAATAACAGCAGAGAAAAGCAAGTACAAAAACTACACAAAAAATTTCAGTTCAAAAGAATAATGTCTAATACAAAATTCATTCAATCATCAGCTGGAGTTGAGGAGAATTGGCAAACTTCAAAATAGATTATTAGGAGTCATAATGCCTATAGAACAGAATACACAAACTGAATTTAATAAGGGGAGTTGCAGATGATGTGACATCACTAGCATGTTTACTAAGTTACATGCTGTAATAGGATCCCCAGGTGGAGAAGAGAAAACAAGAAATGGAATGAATATTTTTGGAAATAATTAAAGAAAATTTCAAAACATTGATGGAAAACAAAGCTAAACTAAATTATAGATTCACAAATCTCAACAAACCCCAAAGAGGAGAAATAAAAAGACATTTATACCAGATGTTGTCCCAACAGACATTTTCAAGTGATAATCGCAATTAGCTTCCCCTTAGGAAGCAGATGGCAAAAGACACTGAAATACCCACCTGAAGTTCTGAAAAAGAAGCAACAGCCACAACAAAATCACCAACTAAGAATTTCTGTTTTAGAAAACTTGTGCTTTGGAAATGAAAGTGTAAAAGAAGCAGTCTTACATAAAGATGGGGATAGTTTGTTATCAAAATAATCCTTTAGACTGAAAGGAATGGTATTATGTGAAAACTGGTATCCATCAACATTGACAAGGATAAGAACCGCAAATGATTAAGTAAGGGAATACAAAATACTGAAGAAGTACATTTTCTATTTTTTAACCGCTTAAAAGATACAGTACATAAAATGTTACCATTGCACTGTGTTTATTTTTATACTGAGATACACACAAAGTAGAGTCATGAAGCTTATGTATTTTACCAGAATTAAATAAATATTACTTCAATCTAATTGCTTTAAGTAGATTATAATGAACTAAGTTACATATTGCAATTCTTAGATCAATTATAGAAAATACCTAAATATATAGTGAAAAAAATCAACATTATGTTTTGCTTCTGAAAAAGATACAGAAAAATGTAGGCTTAAAACCAAGACAAAAATCATGGACATGAAACAATGGTACTTAAGATATTTGGCATTGAAAAAGAGCTGCAAAATAGTATAAAACACCCTTTGAGGTTGTTCTGTGTTTATTATTCTGATTTAAGTGGCACCTTTACCTATGTGTGTGTGCCAAATTGAATTACTTTGTATAGAGTAAAGATGTGCAATGAAATAACACAATGTAATTTCAACATGTAAGTGAAATATTTAGGTACATATCTGAAAAAAATCACAGGCTTATGATAGATAAAAATACACATAGCTAATATGAAACAATGTTGTGGGTAAAGCTATTGCTTCAATTACATCTGTAATTTGGAAGTAATTTGAAAAACATTTGGGAAGTTTATGGTTTTAAAGATGCAAAAATGTTCTCCCTTCTTCTGTTCCTCATTTGGACCTTGGGAGCTATGTCCAGTGCTCCAATGTGGGTCTCTGTATCTATCTCCATCCATCGCCGGATGAAGGTTCTATGGTGATATGCAAGATATACATCAGTGTGGCTATAGGATAAGGCCAGTTCAGGTACCCTCTCCTCTGCTGCCCATGGAACTAGTTTGGGAAATCCCCTTGGACACCTGGGAGCCCCTCTAGAGCCAAGACTCTAGGCAACCCTAAAATGACTCCTTTGGTTAGGATAACTTCTTCCCTGCTCCCATATCCATCTTTCCTCCATCTCAATTATCCCATTCCCCCAAGCTCTCCCCAATCCTCTTCTTCTCCCTTCTCTCTCCCCATCTCCCCTCCCTCCCAATCCACCCCAACTCCCTTGCTCCCAACTTTTGCCCGACGATCTTGTCAACTTCTAATATCCAGGAGGATAAATATATGTTTTTCTTTGGGTTCACCTTCTTAATTAGTTTCTCTAGGATTATGAACTATAGACTCAATGAGCAGAAGGAGGGAGAGCATGAAAAAGGAAGTCAGGACCGCGAGGGGTGCGTCAGACTGATCTAATGAGAGCTCACCAAGCCAGCTGTACTGGGACTGATGGAGCATGTGATCAAACCAGACTCTCTGAATGTGGCTGACAATGAGTGCTGACTGAGAAACCATTGATAATGGCACTGAGACTTGTTTCGTCTGCATGTACTGGCTTTTTGGGATTCTAGTCTGTTTGGATGCTCACCTTCCTAGACCTGGATGAAGGTCTTCCTAGGACTGGAGAGGAGGCTGAGAGGGAGTGGAGAGAGTGGGAGGGTATTGGGAGGAGGGGAGGAAGTGGAAATTTTTATAAATAAATAAATAAAATATAAAAAAGATGCAAGAATGTGTGTGCAATTTACACCTAGTAACTTTAAAATCTCAAGTCAGTGACTGTGTTGAAAAAAGGAAGAGTTTTGGTTATTTTTAAGGTCATATTTGACCCAATTTAGAGTCACTAAGTCTGACAGTTTTAACAAAATTATCTTGATCTTGTTGACTGATAAGCTTATTTATGTAGTTATTAATTGATGTAAGTTATGAATATCCACTATTGTGGAACTATTCCCTGGTATTTAAGACAAGAAAAAAGCTAGATGTCAGCAAGCAGGCAAAGAAGTATGTGTCTATTCTCTTTTTTTTAAATTTAATATGGATAAGATAATATTATTGTTTGAGTTTCTACCTTAACTTCCCTGAAATGATGAATGTAATTTGGAATTGTACAAAAACCCTTTCCTCCCTTTTATTTATTGTTGTTATGGAATTTGCAAAAGCAACAGAATAAAATTGATAAAAAATTAAATTTGTAAAGAAAATACTGTATAATAGCTCTTTGAATTAAAAAAAAGTAACTCTTTCAGACTCTCCTTATTTTCTCTGACAATAGAAGAATTCATTGAAGAAGCAAGGACTGAACTCTGGTAAGAATGTCTGGATGAGAGTCATTACTGCCTATGTTAACTGATATAAGTTAAGTTAAAGTAGAATATATAAAAAAATTCATGACCTAGTAGATGATAGGGAGAATAGTTAAAGGTATCTGAAATTTCTTTCTGGAATAGACTAGTTAAGTATGATGTTGTGAAATAATATGTGAATTATAAAACTATAGGAGGTTGGGAGGAAGCCCAAAGAGGATGATTTTATATTGAATTGCATATTAGAAAACCTACAAACACCAATTCCTCTAGTATTTCCCTTAAAGTTACAAGGAGAAACTTCTTCAGTGATGGATAAATGAGACACTGATGTTGATGGGTGTAACAGAATGTCATTAAGATACACATTTATTACTAAGTTCAGTTAGTAGAACACTACTACCATTTGGTTTTCCCCTAGACCAATACCCTATCCAATTGCAGATTCTTAACCTTATTGGCACTCTTTTTTTATGGGTTCCATCTTGTAGCCTGGACCTCTAATCCTGTCAGACAATGGCTTCTTACTTCATAAGCATTTGTGCCTCTATTACACTAGTTTACCTCTCAGGCAGGTCATTGTTTTATATTGCAAGGTTTATAGCTAGACTGGTAATTAGCTTGTTCCTCTGGTATCAGGCAGAGTATTTTCAAGTATCATGAATGGTAGTCAGCAGTGTGTTTCCCTATGAAGTTAAGAATTCTTTGCTTTTTTAAAAAATTTCTTTAAAGAATTGTGTTGGAACTTTCTTGAAATTTTATATATGAAATTGTGCTGTAATTTTCATGGACTATTTTATTCTTTTAGAGGCTCAAGTTAGGTACCAGGATGACTCCTCTGTGTTCAATGAGTTATATATGTGTTGTTTTCATCAATAGAGCTTTCTCATCAGATTGGAGAGACACCAATAGCCTCGACAATAACTTTGGTTGTTGGGAATCTTCAAAGGGATCCTTTTGAACAACAACTCGATTAGGTGTAACTCACACCTGACATTGAAAGTTTTGTTTGTTGGTAAGAGATATCTAGTAGAGACTTTTTCTCTATCATTATTTGGTGATTCTGCTTAGATTTTTTCATATTTGTGTATATCTTAAAATGTTTCTACTGTACTTTGTTTCTACACAAACTTTAGCGGTGGGAGCTCCTCAGCCAATAGCCTTTAAGATACCAGCCTACTTGGGTATGGTCTCTTATAGTATAAATGCAGCTGTAAAGTGTACACCCACTCTCTTGCTTCTGGCTTTCACTTTTGGCTCCTAGATTTGGTTCCTCTTCCCTGTTTGTGCAGAGGACTGTGATCTGTAAGTCTACCCTTAAATAAATACCTTTTTATTATACATAATTCTTAACTAGTGTGGGATTATTTTGTTGCTTCTATCATCATCTGACACCCAAACATGGGGACCAGTCCACCCTTTCCTGGGATTGGTTTGCCTGCTGTGTTGCACATTGGGCAGCAAATCTCCCATCCATGGCTCTAGCTGGCACTCAGTCACAGCAGGCTGCTTCTCATCACTCCCAGCTAAACACCCACATGTTGTTGCTCAGTGTGTTACACACTGGTCCACACACTGCTGACTGTAATCCCCATGGTGTACAGAGTCTGAAACTTGCACTGGTGGAAAACCTTAGGTTTTATCTTTATCCTGGGTCCCAACTTTCAGAATCATTTGTTTAATTTGTTAAACAAAGCATATATTTCAGTACCTAAGAGAGAAACACTTGCTATTCACTGCTGATAGCATCTCTCAGCTTCTGTCTCATGACACCTGCTGGCTGATAACAATTATTACATCTATTCTAATTCATTGTATTACCCTACAGCAAGTAAGATTTGAAAAACTACACAAATTACTGATAATAGAACTATCCAGGAGTTCAATAATTATTTTGTGTATACTATGGATGATATTCTACAAGGCTTATGTGACTTTCCTTCTACATCCCTTTATTTGACTCTAGGACTTAGTTTTGCTTTTCATATTATCTTATTAAAAATGGTTTGATAATAGGACCAAGAATGAGGCACTATTAGAAATAAAACAATCTTTACTGACTAATAATGGACAACTAGTTGAGAAGATCAATACTATGGAGAGATAGCATCAATCTGATAAAATTATCTGAACGAATTTGAGCTGTTGAATTTAACAATCAGAGTCTGTTGAGTGGTTATAATAGATTAACGGATAAGGAATATCCATTAATACTCCAGGAATGTTATATGCACACAATCAAAATTATGTTCAAGGATGAGGTATTATCTTTAATGGACAAGTTTCATACATTGGAATCCTTAGTGAGGGCATTAGAACAGTACACTGGACTGGAGGTTCAGACTTTACAAAAGCCAGTAGTAGAATGAATTGAAAGCATGAGTAATTTATTGAAATTGATGAGGAGAGACAGATGATACAAGGACAGGGTTTAGCTTCATTAGTACATGCCAGACCCCAGGATTACTTAACACAGAGTTTTAACTGCATATCCAGTAATCTTCTTTTTCCTTTTTTAATTAATTAATTTATTTATTAAAAATATTCACCTCCTCCCCGCTTCCCTTTTCCCTTCCCCTCTCCACCTCCTCCTCCCTCTCTAGTCCTAAGTAATTTTCTTGAAAAGACCATTTGCCACAAGCTACCCTAAGAAAGTCAAAGAATATATGTGAGAACAAATACATATGAGCAGTCTTAAAGAAATTAAACAAGAAATAATTTCTTTTAGAGTACATTAGCCTTTGTCAGGGAAATGGTGAAAATGTAGGCTTCAAGCAATAAAGCATCCCTGCACGATTGTCTTCAACTAATCTTAGCAGTCCTAGAAGATGGACCTCAACTGCTTTGAAGTGTTACAAGAGAAGAGAAGCAAAAATTTTGAACAGCAGGGGACAGTAAAAGAATTTGAGACTTCCCAATATCAAATTCTTGGTGAGGATCATTACTCTGATTCTCAGGAACAGACTTGCTAAGATGAACACACCTTGTCTCTTTGTAGCACAGTAGCTTGAAATGCTTAGGACAGGATTTAAGAACTAGGAACAATGATTGAATTACATATTAAGGCTAATCAGGGTTAGGGAGAATCATTTAGTGATTTCTTACAAAGATTAACTAAGGGTGTACATTAGTACTGCCAGATCCTAAAGCTAGATGTGTACTTATTGAATTGTTAGTTTTTGAAAATGCCAGCAGAGAATGCAAAAAGATCCTTGGGCCTTTAAAGGTCAAATCAGCACCAATAGATGAATGGATCTTGCATACAATGAATATTGAAACATTTGTCTTTAGCACTGAGGCTTGGGTAGGAGAAGCAATTTCCAATGTTATGAAGAGACACCAAAATGCCAAATGTTTTAATTGTTGTAGAATAGGACATCTGAGAATAGACTGTAGACAAGAGATTACTAGGAATAATGTCTCCTTTAAGTATGGCAAGAATAAAACGATTCAGCCTTCTGGTATATGTAGGAGGTGTGGCAAAGGCTGACATTGGACCAATGAATGTAAATCAACAAAAGACAGACAAAGCAACCTGATACCATTGGGAAACTACTTGGGGGGCCTCACATAGGTCCCCATGTCAAAAAAGGTCCAGTCATTCCCAGTCACTGTAGAGAACATGTGTCACCAGGAAAATTAAACAATCCAATGCCTACTGTTAAAACAAACAAACAAACAAACAAACAAAACAAAAAAATATACTCTTCTGGATGATGGAATAGACATGGAGGTTGAATCAAAAACTCCAGCAGGAAATAAGAAACACATATTTTGGTAGACTTCTATAAATGGTCAAAGACCAAAGATAAGAGTGCATATAAATGACATTGTAATAGAGGGATTACTAGACATGGGTGTGGATGTAAATATTATTACTCCACAATCTTGGCATCCAGCTTGGCCTCTTCAAGAGGCAGATATTCTATTCCGAGGAGTTGGAACCCTATCTCAAGAGAAACAAATCATGACATGAGTTGAATTCATAGGACCAGAAGGACAGAAAAAAGACTGAGGCTATATGTAGCTAAAATTGTAATGAATTTATGAGTGTTATTACCTAATGCAGCAATAGAATAATCAGGTCTGCATTCCTACAGTCCCAAAAGCTCATGTTTCTGGGAAGGATATGATAATATCTTACAAACAATGGTCCTCAGCCATTCAGGCTGTATAAGAATACAAAACAACTAGTAAACCTTCAATGGTACTAACAGCCTCACTTTAAAATAGTTAAATGAGAAATCCATATGGCTAAAACAGTGGCCTTTAATGAAAGACAAATTGCAGGCTTTAGAACAGCTGGTTCAAGATCAATTAGATACTCACCATATTGAAGAATCAACCAGCCCTTGGAATTCTCCTGTATTTGTTGTTAAAAAGAATTCTGGAAAATGTAGAATGATGACTTATCTAAGAACTGTCAAAAAGGTTATTAAACTTAGGGCCCTCTACAGTCTAGAATTCCTCTGCCTTCTTTCTTACCAAAAGGATGGGCTCTTACAGTTACTAATTTAAAAGTTTATTTCTTCACTATATGTTAACAAGAAAAGGACAGAGAAAGATTTCCTTTCACAGCACCTACATGTAATAATTACCAGC
Source organism: Myodes glareolus (assembly GCF_982192425.1). Classification (NCBI taxonomy): domain Eukaryota; kingdom Metazoa; phylum Chordata; class Mammalia; order Rodentia; family Cricetidae; genus Myodes; species Myodes glareolus. Next base: position 118,320,757 of record NC_142028.1, on the reverse strand, counting down.
CTACTAGGAGATACCAGTGTACCATCCTCCCACAGGGAATGCTCAATAGCTCCACTCCATGCCAAAACATTGCAAGTCAGCCATTGGAAATAATATGAAAGCAATTTTCTAAGTCTATAATTTACCATAGCATGAATGACAATTTGTTATCTGACTGAAATGTAGATACTTTACTTTTGAAAGGATGTTTGAAGAAATAAAGAAAGTTTTGCCTAAATGGGGATTAAAAATTGCTCCTGAAATAGTACAAAGAGGATATTATGTTAATGACCTAGGTTACAATATAGGCTTACAGAAAATTAAAATTTAAAAGTTACAAATGAGGAGAGACTGATTGTGAACTCTTAATGATTTTCAAAAATTTAAAAGATATGACTGGGTGTTGGAATACCACCTGATCTAATAATTCATTTAAACAAAACCTTAGATGGTGACAAAGACTTAAATAATCCTAGAGAATTAACAACTGAAGTGGAAAAAGAATTCATTATCATTGAAGAGAAATTACAGGAGGTACATGTAGACAGAGTGAATCCAAATTTAAATGTATTCTAGTCATAATACCTTTCAGAATTTCCCCTTGAAAAATGTTACTGCAGAGGGAAAGTATTATCTTAAAATGGATCTTTTTACTACATAAACCAGGTAAAAAGTTAAAAATTTGTGTGGAAAAAGTCTCTAAATTAATTACAAAAGGAAAATTGAGAGTTCACCAACTAGCAGATATAGACCTATCAGAGATTATAGTGCCTTTTACTAATGATGAAATTTTAAAAAAATATAGGAAGATAATAAACCATGGCAAAGACATTGTGCTAATTTTTGGGAGAAATTAATAGCAATTATCTCAAAAGTGATAGAAGTAACCTTATAAAGGGAGCTATTTGGATTCGTTCCTAAATTGTACGTGATGCACTAATAACCAGGGCCCATACATTTTATACAGATGCAAGTAAATCAGGAAAGGTAGGTTACAAATCAGAAGAATTAAGTAAGAGGAACAAAGCCATTATCATTCTGTCCAAGAGGCAGAGTTATATGCTAGTCTCCTGATACTTAGGGATTTTAAAGAACCACTCAATATAGTTACTGATTTGCAATATGCAGTAAGAGTTGTTTTGCATATTGAAACCAGTTAATTTTTACCAGATGATACAGAATTGATTTCATTATTCTTTCAGGTTCTACACATAATCAGGAATAGGTTTTTTCCCATATAAATAATATACATCAGACCCCATACAGGTATGCCAAGTCCTCTAATTCAAGGTAATGAAGAAATTGCACAATTTTGAATGGAAGTGTGCTGAAGGACTCAGAATTTCATAAGAAACATCATGTCAATAGCAACTGTTGAACAAAAGAGTTTCCTATTACATGGCAACAAGCTAAGGAGATTATAAAGAGAAGTCCTTTTTCCTCTTTCTATAACCAAATACCATTACCTGCAGGGAGTAACCCAAAGGGTACTCAAAAGAATGAAATCTGTCATATGGATGTGTTCCACTTTACAGAATTTGGAAAATTAAAATATGTACACCTCACCAGTGACACTTACTTAGGTTTTCAAACTGCCTTGAGCTAGAAAAGGCTGATTCAGTAATCATGCATTTATTAGAAGTTATGGTCATCATGGGTATACCTGCACAAATAGAGACAGACAATGGTCCAGTTTATGTGTCTAAGATAGTGAAACAGTTTTTTCTTATTATAATATAAAGCATATTATAGCTATACCAATCAAACTTATAGGTCAAGCAGCTATAGAAAGATAAAATCAAACTATAAACAATATGCTAAACAAACAGAAAAGGATGGAAAATGCCCCAGAAATAAATTGCATAATGCTTTATTAATCATGAATTTTCTTAATGCTAATGAGAAAGGAACCACACCAGCAGAGAAACATTGGATACCAACAAAATTAATAAGGATTTAGTTTTAAAAGGAGAAATCTCTTGAGAAAGAGAAATGACAGCTCTTCCACAGAGGTGACAACCCATACAGGTTGTAAGGAAACTTCAGAAGGTTTGAGACAGTGTTCTGTTCTTTACTCTGCAGGAAAATATTCATCTTTATAGAGTTGAGAGACCTTGGACATCTAGATTCCTAAAGATAAAAGGATAGCTATCCAGAAAGAATCAGCAAGCCAATAGAAATCTTACTTATGATGCTGTATCATCTGAATTTTAAAATATCTTTATCTGGACAAGTATACATCTCTAATTCAAATTAAAAGCTTGCTTTGAAGTTGGACAATGGCTATTCTTCTCTAAATGCAAGCATATTGTTAAAAGAAAAATTCAGAATTTCTGTCTCATGTTAGGAGCCATCTGAAAAATGACAGAAAGAAGATAGATGTTAAGAAAAAATTTTATTTTGCCCCATGCCCATTTTATCTGTATTATATCTTTCATTGAAAATATTCTTATATGAATAATGTTTCAGTTTACAAGAATGAACAGTAGGTTTTCTGCAGTAATCTTTGAAGCTTACAGGAAGAAGAGCCCTACAACAATGATTCCACCTGGTTTATATGATATCATGATGCTTATAGTGGTACTATGAGACTGAACTTTGGGTACCAGCTGCAAAAACATTGCACCTTCATATAACGTTTTGGCCAGATCTCCAAATAAAAACTTAAAAAGAAAAAGAAAGAAAGAAAAATAAACCAAAAAACAAAGAAACCCCATAGACTACTCAGAGAACATTTGCAGTTATAAAAACCAGCAATCTGAAAACTTAAGCTTCATTTTACTTTCACAGGATAACATAGAAAGAACATTGCCCCATAACAGCTTGAAGCAATTCTAGTAGACATCTAGACCCCTTTCCCAACAAAGTTTGTCCTCAGGGTTAGGGATACCATTTCAGGATTGATTATTACTCTCATAGGGTTGGGGGATTGGGGTGGAAATTATGTAGGCCCAGAGATCTCCAAAAAGAGAAAAAGTTGAGTGGAATAAGAGGTAATTTAGTGCGAATGTATTCACAATAATAATAAAGAATAATAATAATAATAGCGAATAATAGAGTAAATACTTATGAGTTACTATTTATGGACAATTTTCATTGGTATAGTTTCTTGTATATTGATACAAGTTCAAATTTTATTTGTTATTTCTGTTTACAATATTTATACACCTATACAAAGCTTTTTTGTTATATTGTACGCATGCACACTTCTACCTCTGATTAAGGCAGTCTGTATATTGATACAATTTCAATATATATTTATCATATTGCATCATATATTTTTACCTCTGATCAAGATATTTATATATTGTTTACATTTTGAGGAAATTGTCCTCTTTTACTGCATATTTGTTTAAAGATTGTTTAATATTCTGATGTGACAACTCAATCTTTAGGATATATAGATATTCAATATTATAGGTCAATAGTTATTCAATTTTGTTATACTTTTAATCAGATTAATTAGGCTCTTTAGATACATAGAGATTGTATTCTGTATAGATAGGTAACCTTCAACCACTCCAAAGATCTGTAAAACATGGCATTTAAATAATTTAGGATTCTGTTGACACGATTGCTCCTGGCAGCACCAATTTATTCCTGAGAGAGTGTTGAGCACCAAAGACACTCCACTTCGAGTTTGTATTCTTCTTGGAACAAATGATCTCTGGTCAAAGAACTGCCAATGCTTCAATCACTGACAAAGTACAAGATGTCCAGACTACACAAGCAGGATACAAAAAAAAAATGATTGTCAAACCTTGCCAAGACAGGGTAACATGGTTCTGCAAATTTTTCCTGCCCCTGAAAATGTTCTGTCAGTTGCTCTAGGCCTTAACCAAAGTCAGTTGCTTCAATATTGCAAATGAGACTTTGGGTGATTGCCCAGGTAGTCAGTTGTCTCTGTCATCTACTGCACATTTTGATTGTACTTCCTGCCTACTCAAGTACTCTCAGACCTTCAATAGGGTTGAAGATTAGATAGTCATAGTTACTGTCGTCTTATGATCTAGACAAGCTATTTAGAGTACAAGACTTATTCTTCTTAGGATAGAATGTTTATTAAAACATTAGAATGTGTTCCTTGCTTAATATTGTTTATGCTGGTTATAATTATAATCTTATACCTCATATCTGTTCCTAGTGTATATAGTTTTGTATTGGGTTTGGAACTCTCTTATTTAAACAAATGGGGGAGATGCTGTTTGAGCTCCTTCTGTCAACAGCCTTTAAGATATCAGCCTACTTGGACATGATCTCTTATATTATAAGTGCAGCTGTAAAGTGTGCACTTGCTCTCTTGCTTCCAGCTCTTGTCCAGCTGCTAGATTGGGTTCCTGTTGATGTAGGACTGTGATCTGTGAGTTTACCCCTGAATAAATAATGCTTTATTATACATATCTCTGAACTAGTGTGGGGTTATTTTGTAACTTTCATCATCAAACCTTCAAATGTTCTTTTATTTAAGTTGTCCCTTCCCAAATTCCCTCCCCTAACTCTTTTCCCCTCCCTATCCATACTTTATCTTCCTGTTCACTTCTGTTCCCCCAACTCCAGTTCATTCATGCTTACCTATTCTATTTTTCCTTGCTAATGAGATCCTTCTCTCCCTTTTAGACTCTTTCTTACTGTATACATAATCTATTTTGTTATACTTATTATAGTCGCTTTATTAAAGACAGAATACCTAACACCCACAAGTTTGTGGGTGTTATTTGGATCTATGTTGCCATTAAGAATGATCTTTTTCTAGCTCTTTTCATTAACCTGTGAATTACTTAATTTTCCTTTTTCAAACAGATGTGTATATTTCAATATGTGAATATACCACATTTTCTTTATTGTTTCATCCATTGATAGACATCCAGGGCATTTCCAATTTCTTGCTATTGTGAGTACAGCAACAATGAACATTGTTGATAAAGTATCTCCATTGGAGGATGAAATGACCTTAGGGTATATGCCCAAGAGTGGTATAGCTGGATCTTAAAGTAGATCAGTTTCTACCTTCCTTCCTAAGAAATAGCAAACTAATATCCATAGTGGCTGTCCAAGTTTACAGTCCTACCAGCAGTAGATGAGTGCTCACTGTACAGAAAATGCTCCCCAGAATGAACACAAAATGTCATTTATTTTATTGATTTTAAACAATTTGACTGGTATAAGATGAAATCTCACAGTAGTTTTGTTTTGGATTTTCACAGTTGCAGAGGACTGTGGGGATATACAGCAGGTGACAACTAGTATTCTGCAGGTCGATCCACAAGATAAATGACTCTATGTTGGGGAAATCAAATAGGCAAAGTCTGTGGGGTCACTGACTGTGGAAACCAGTTGTTCCTATCTGTAATTTATCTCATGTGTCATTTCATTTCCCTCTTCTTGTGTGTTTATCTCATGTGTATATTCTATATGTTGTGCATACCTATAGTGGATGGTGAGGAAGATGATATTTACTTAATTTTGTATAATTTTGATGAATAAAAGTAGTACTAAGACAGCTTTAATTTTTATAGACTGACATAGGAAAGTAATGGTATTCTAAGTCGCAATACAGTTAAATTTAGACTTAAGAACAGGTTCCCCCTGGAAGCAAATATCTGGTTGCTCCTAGAGAAAATTAAGAATGTCATTTTCCCATGTGTTGATTGCTGACTCATGATCAGATCTTGGAGCAGCTTTAGTATGCATAACTATCTCAGCAACTGACATTCTGCACATAGTCTCACTCTCAGTTTATGTTAGGGGCTCAAGGTTCAGCCAACTCTTTAATTTCTGTCTGGGAACCCTCACCAAATCAGAGCTATGTGCATGGCCAAGAGTTACTCACTGATCCATCAATGTGACCTCTGTAGCTTAAGGGAAAAATATGTGACTTATCTTGTTCTATGAGAATGGGTGAGGACCTGAAAATGTAATATATAATTGGCCAGAGTTTGACTGTGATAAAGGGGGTATGGAGCTAATTAGAAAATTGTGTAGAACTATGTAAAGGAACAGTAGAGACGTTGAGATGAAATAAAAGAGAAAGATAACACCAGAAAGCATGTGTATTTCCTTGTTTTCCTATCAGAAACAGAAAGTCTAGATAAGCATTTTCCCTAAGAATTCACCACATTTGTGGACTTTTTTTCCCTTGGGTTACTTGTTTCTAGGTATCCAATTTTTTGGTTATTTATATATTTTTATTATGTATAATTCCATCTTCTGATGTCTGTTTTAATTTCCTTCTTCAATGCCTTCCATTTTTTATTTTATTAGTATTTTCACTTCCAGAGTTAATACTACTTGAGGGTAAATGTTTTGGGGGTTATTTTTCCCTGATTGTTTTCTCAATCTGTTTGCCATTTGTTAATAGGGGGAATATTGATTTTTTTGTGTTAATATTTTATCCTGCTACTTTTCTTGGAATGTTTTTCAGATGAAGTTTCCTGGTAGAATTTTTAGTCGCCAACATGTCTTCTGCAAAAGAATTATTTTTTCAACCTTGAATTCTTTCTTTTCTATGTGTATGCCTTGATCTCCTCCATTTGTTTGACTGCTCTAGCTCATACATCAAATGGTATTGGATGGGTATGGTGAATGGAAATTCATGCTTTATTTTTATCATGTAGCATCCTTGTGTTTCATAAAATCCTGATGTATTTTGTCAAAGAAATTTCTGCATCTACTAAGATGACCATGTGATTTTTGTCTTTCAGTCTGTTTATGTGGTAGATTTTGTTTATTCATTAACATATATTGAACTATCCCTGTATCTTTGTGATAAATGCCACTTGATCATCAGGTATAATCTTTTTGATGTATTTGTGGATTCAGTTTGAAATATTTCCTTAAGAATACTGCACAGGGTGCCTGTCAAAACTAGACTTTCCCTATAATCAAACTGATGATTATCTCAGATATCATCAGAGGGCCTTCATTCAATAACTAATGGAACCAGATACAGAGATCCACAACCAAGCACCATGTGAAGCTCCTGGAATCCATTCAAAGACAGCGAGGAGTGAATATATAAACAAGAGAGGTCAAGATGATAATGGAAAAATCTACAGTGACAGGTGAAACAAGCTAGTGAAAAATCATGAACTCTATACTGACAGTCCTGGAGGCTCCATTGGACCAAACTAGGTCCTCTGTATGTCGTGAAGCTTGGACTATCTGGGGGGACCACTGGCAGTGGGACCAGAATCTATGCCTGGTACATGAGATAGCTTATTAGAGTCCATTCTCTGAAGATGTCATGCTCAGCTTTAATGCAGATGGAGAGGCTTGTTCCTGACCCAACTTAATGTGCCAGACTTTATTGACTTACCATAGAAAACCTTATTCATTGGGAGGAGTGGATGGGAGGTGGACTGGGGAGAAGGAAAGTGGGATAGGAGGAGGGGTGATAGGGAGAACCATTTTCCTTATAATCCACATGTATATGTAGACAAATTACTGATTAGAAAGTAAGAGACAGTCGAATCCTCATGTAGTCCTCTTCCTTAAGAAAACATTTAATTACTAACAATTTCCTACCAGTTGTTACTAATCTTCTAATCTCAAATTTTGGATTTCCAAGCTGAAATTCAAGCTTAATTAGTTATTAATTGCATTTTTTCTATCTTTCAATTCTGTACTTCAGATAAGGCACATATTTAGGTGGAGTGAAGAGATTATGTAGATATAAGAAGCAGAGATTGAGTTGAAGAAATGAAAACAAAAACTATAACTCAGTGTAATTAAGTTCATATAATCACAGGTGCATTTAATTCATTATGTTCTTAGTTAAATTATGTATATACTGATATATTTTGTACAATAGGAAAACAGAAATGATTATAAGAGATTCTCTGTTTACAACAAATATAAAAATCACATTCAATGTTTAACAATAATTAAATGACCAATAATAGAAAATTAATTTAAATAATCAGTAAGAAAGAATGAAAATGCAAAACAGAACTGTGTGATTCAACATTTCTTTTTCTATGAGTTTTAAAGTACAGAGAGAATAGCTTACTTCAAGTGATTTCTATGGAAAAGAGAGGATACTGCTGTTTTAGAAACTTTGCACATTGACTTAAGTGGGTAAGGAGAAAAAGGGGTATGTGAAGTAAAGCAAATAAAACAGAGTTAAAGAAACTTCCAGCTACTTTTATAGTGATGGGGGAGGTTTCATGATTAAGAAGAGAACTTGCCTCTTGGAGAAAGATCTAACTGTTACTGAGCAACTTATGGGCTCTCCATATATGCCCTTATAACTCACATTAAACACTTCAGAAAAAATCTGTTGATTTCTTCTCCTTGTTTTATCTCCCTTCTCATTTATTTTTAACATTTCTAGAACTTTGTGCAATGTTTATCTACCTATCACCTGAATTCTCTACATATATCCCCACATCCCAATCCACCAATTATGTCCTTTGCTGTGATTTAACCAATCAAGTCCAGTTTTCAGTGCCCATATACATTTGTTTATGTGACTTTCAATTGCAGCATAATTGTTACACCAGAGATCTTACCATTAAGGAAAACTGACTCTTCTTCTACCAGGAGTTATCAAAGTCCATTCATTTCATAGTTATGAGTGGGATTTCCGCTATCCATGCTGGTATTTCATCTGGCTTGAGTTTTCTCAGGTCTTTTCATACTGTCTCAACTGCTGTGAATTTACCAATGCAACTGCCTTGATGTGTCCAGGAAACATTAGTTCCTTGTCTTTCGTTTTGACAATCTTTCTGCCCTCTTTCTTTCAGGTATCCCTGAGCCTATGGATGATGAGATATGAAGTAGGTGTCTCATTTTGGGTTGCACATTCTACAGTGTCTTATTCTCTGCATCATAACTGTATGACTTTTTAAAAATTCACTCTTTTTCAAAAGAAACCTCCCCAGCTGGGGACAGATGTTCTAATCTATATGGATATGGATACATCAGTATAAGTTTGTTTAATACTATGTATATTTGAAACAATAATTATAATGTTATCCAATAGGATAGTTACCACTATCCACAGGTTCTTAGTCCCAATAGTGACCAGATATGGATTTCAATATGGAGAGGAGACATTAAATACAATTAGAAAGTGTTTAGTTACCCCTATGATGTTCATGCCATCATTGCATCATTGGGTATGTTATATTAGGCCTTTCCTTGTTGTAGATCACAGGGTTTATAGCTGGGAAAATTTGATGATTCTTCTCCAGCAGCATGCATAGCAACTTCAAGTACTTATAAAAGTTTACTAATAGGAATGAAATTTTCTGGTTAATTCCAGACTTATCTCTGTGTGTTCTATGTCTCAAGTGTATGGTGTCTATAGAAATGTGACCTTATTATTGAGTTCTGAAAGATAACCAAGAACATTGGCAATAACCTATCATGTTTGACGGTTTATGGCACATCACTGTAGGATTTCTTTGCTTATTTTATTTACTTTTACATCCTAATGCATGGTCAAGTCTGTAGAAAGTTCATTACCTATTGAAGAATGTGGGTTTTTAATGTTATTATTTTTTTGCAGAATGTCTTAGGTTCAATTGAATTATGATGTCATTGATTTCGAGATTTGCTCTGATTTGTTTGTTTCCAGATGACTTGTCTTTTGGTGAGGAGAGTTCTGAAGTCACCTTTTAGTAATGAGTTTGGAGTTGATCTGTGATTTCAAAGACAGTAGCGTTTCTTTCACTAAAAGGGTGTCCCTAAGTCTAGTGCATATATGTTTATGATTATAATTCATATTGGAATTTTTTTCTTTAATAAATTTGAAGTATCCTCTCTTATCTCTTCTGACTAGAAGTTTATTTTGTGAGATATTCAAATAGCTATTCCTAGATGTTTCTTATATGGAATGTCTTTTTTCATTCTGATATACTTAGGATGTATCACTTGTTTCATGGTGTGGTACATTTCTTGAATGCAAAAAAAGATGGATCTTTTTTCCTAACCCCATTTGAAATGTAAAATTATTTTGAGAATTTCATGCATGAATACTGTATTTATATCATTTAGCGTTTTTCTTAAGTATATATGTTTAGGACTTATCCATTGGGGCTGGATGATATATCAACTAGCTTTTGCCTTGAGAAGATGGAACACTTTGTCTCTCTGCAGCTATTAATTTCTTGTAATCCTCAATCTAAGAATATGAAATTGTGAAATTTCCCCCATCCATTTTGGCATCTTTACTAGTGTTGTCTTTTTGTCAGTATGGGGTGGATATCATTGTTTTGAGATTTCATGTGTGCAGGTCTCTGCATTTCTGGTTGTTGTTGTGGTATGTGGATTTTGCAAATGTGTAAGACTATTGAATACCTCTTTCCCTTTGAGGTTTACATAGCACTTACGTATATCATGAGAGGTAGTCCTCAGGAAGGACGAGTACAGGCTAGATCGAGATTATCTCGATACAAGTCCTATATTTGCAGCATGTGATGTTTTCAGCAAAAATAGTCTTTGGATCTTATCTTCAACTTCAGGAAATTAATCAAGGATAATAGCTCTTCAAAGAGTCTTTTGGACACTAAATTATCAACTTGAAGAGAGGTTTTCCATGTCTTACTGGAGTTTTGTAGATAGTTTATAGATCTTTTGGGGAACATTATCAGTATAAGTGAAATTCATTCAAATTGTATATATATAATTATATATATATAATATATAGCCTTTTTGCTTATTATACATATTAATTTTTTATTCCTGCTCTCTTCCACACCCTTTGTATTGTCATCTTTTTGTCTTCCCAGTTAAAACTCTTAACCACTTTCCCATTCTCCCCTTCACAGTATTAAGTCCTGTTATCTACATCTCAGAATGTCTTCTCTCTGATCCCTTCTTTTCTGCCTTTTTACTTTCCTGGTTTCTGTGATTTCTCCAGTTCATATATTTACATATTCAGATTTGAAGTTAGGATCCCCAAGTAAGAGGGAATGTGTGGTTTATCTTTCAAGGCCTGAGTTACCTTACTGAATGTAATAATTTCTAGTTTTAGCCATCTAAGTGAAAATTTCATGATGGTATTGTTATTTCTTATAGCTAACAAGTCTAATCTATAGTACAACTTTTAATCTAGTTATTTGATTTCTTGACATCTTTGGTTTTGAGATATTTCATGGATATTGATCCTGCATCAGATGTTTTACTGGAAAAGATCCCCTTTATGGACCTTCTCTTCATTCATCTATTATGTGTGCTTCTGATTATCATGTGGTGAGGTGACTTTTTTTTAAGTCTGGTCTATTTGGTCTTCTGTAAGATTCCTGTACTTTTGTAGGCATGCCCTTCTTTAGGTTGGGAAATTTTTCTTCTGTGATTTTGTTGATAATAGTTTTTGTGCCTTTAAGCTGGATTTCTCCTCCCTCTATCTCTGTTGTTCTCAGGTTCATCATTCTTTTCATGGTGTCCCAGATTTCCTGGATAGTTTGTGCTAAGAATTTTTTTGGCCCTGCAACCTCAGTGCAGCTCTGAAACACAGCTTGCTCCAATATTGAGTGAACTTAAGAGGTAAGTGAACAACCACACAATTTCACATCCCACTCTCTAGGACCTAAGCAGTAGGACAAACCCACAGCCCCTCCCACAACTCCCTTGGCTTTTCTAGAAACAGAAGGAAAATAGCCAAACTCTTTTATGAGTCTACAGTTATCCTGATACCAAAACCACACAAAGACTCAACCAAGAAAGAAAATTACACACCAATCTCACCCATGAACATGGATGCAAAAATACTCAATAAAATACTGGCAAATTGAATCCAAAAACACATCAAAAAAAATCCACCATGATCATGTGGGCTTCATCCCTGAGAATCAGGGCTGGTTCAGCTTTCAATAATCGATCAATGTAATCCATCATATACATAAACTGAAAGAAGAAAACATATGCTCATTTCATTAGATGCTGAAAAAGCATTTGACAAAATCCAACACCTCTTCATCATAAAGATCTTGGAGAGATCAGGGATACAAGGAACATATCTAAATATAATAAAAGCAATATACAGCAAACTGACAGCCAACATCATATTTAATGGGGAAAAATGCAAAGCAATTCCACTAAAATTAGGGACAAGACAAGGCTGTCCACTCTCTCCATATCACTTCAACATAGTTTTTGAAGTTTTAGCAAAAGAAATAAGACAACAAAAGGAGATCAAGTGGATTCAAATTGGAAAGGAAGAAGTCAAGCTTTCATTATTTGCAGATGATATGATAGTGTACATAAGTGAGTGCACAACTCTACTAGAGAATTCCTACAGCTGATAAATACCTTCAGTGTTGTGGCAGGATATAAGATCAACTCAAAAATATCAGTGACCCTCCTATACACAAATGATAAAGAAGTTGAGAGGGAAATAAAAGAAACATTACCTTTCACAATAGCCACAAATAACATAAAATATCTTGGCATAGACCTTACCAAAGACGTGAAAGATCTATTTGACAAGAACTTTCAGTTTTTGAAGAAAGAAATTACACAAGACAGCAGAAAGTGGAAAGATCTTCAATGTTCTTGGATAAGCACGATCAACATAGTAAAAATAGCAATTCTACAAAAAGCAATCAATAGATTCAATGCAATCCCCGTCAGAATCCCAACACAATTCTTCACCGACATTGAAAGAACAATAATCAGCTTTATATGGAAAACCAAAAACCCCAGGTTAGTCAAAACAATTATGTACAATAAAGGAACTACCAGGGGCATCACCATTCCTGACATCAAACACTTTTACAGAGCTACAGCAATGAAAACAGCTTGGTAATGCCATAAAATGAGAGAGGTTGGGGGCTGGAGAGATGGCTCAGAGGTTAAGAGCATTTTTAAAAACTGAGAGCGGTTGATAAATGGAATCGAATCAAAGACCTGGATATTAATTCACACACCTATAAACACATGATTTTTGACAAAGAAGCTAAAATTATACAATGGAAAAAAAGAAAGTATTTTCAACAAATGATTCTGGCATAACTGGGTGTCAACATGTAGAAGAATGAAAATAAGATCCATATCTATCACCATGCACAAAATGAATTATAGACCTCACTATAAATCCAACCACACTGAACCTGATAAAAGAGAAAGTGGGGAGTAATTTTCAATGCATGGACACAGGAGACCACTTCCTAAATATAACCCTAGTAACACAGACACTGAGAGTAACAATAAATAAATGGACCTCCTGAAACTGAGCAGCTTTTGTAAAGCAAAGGACATAGTCAATCAGACATAAAGTTAGCCTACTGAATGGAAACATATTTTCATCAACTCCACTTCAGACAAAAAATTAATCTCCAAAATATATACAGAACTGGTGTGGGAGAATTGTCTGTATTCTGTCACTCATGTTTTAAATAAATGCTGATTGGCCAGGCAGGAGGTATAGGTGGGAAAACCAGACAGGAAGTGGAAATGATGCAAGGAGAGCAGGAGAATTCTGGGGAGGAGGATGTTGATTCCTCCCACTCCTGCCCATATCCCCGAAGCAGCAGGATGTGAGCTGCCCCACTTGAAAAGGTACTGAGCCACATGGCTAACATAGGTCAGAAAAATGGGTTAATCAAGATGTGAGAGTTAGCCAGTAAGAAGCCTTACCTACAGGGCCAATCAGCATTATAACTTATAGAGATCTTGGTGTAATTTCCTCTGGGGCTAAACATCTGGGGGGGGGGCGGGCAGGACAAAAAATCCCCAACAAACAGGCTTCTCATGTTACAGAATGGCGCCCAAGTGGATAACTGCATCCACAAAAAGTCTGAGAAAGCTTGGGAAAGACTAGAGTAAAGCATTTCAGTTTTCAGTCATAGCAGGAAAAAAGCTACGCTGTTTTAAAATGCTGGCTTTCTGGGCCATCCTGCCAGGGAAAACTCTTGACTTTCAAGCAGGCAGTCCAGACTATGGATACAATGTTGCAGCTTGCTTCCTGGAAAAGACCTTGAAAAGCCATAGGAGCTTTTGAGTGTTGTTTTCTCCATATTCCTTAGCAAATTAAAGACCCATGTGTTCAGAAAAAGAGAGATATACAGTAAAGAGAGATTCAAAGAGTAAGAAAACGTCTAAATGGTTTACACTGTGTTAAAAATATATACAGGCTAAAGGTCAAAGTTCTCAAAATAAAAAAAAAGAAAAAAGAACGAGTAGCCTGGGAGGCAGAGACAGATGGATCTCTGGGAGTTCAAAGATAGCCTGGTCTACAGAGGGAGTTCCAAGACAAAGATTTGTAGAGAACCTGTCTCAAAAAACCAAAAGTTAAAAGTAAAAATAAAAGAAATAGAGGTTAAAATAAAGCCACGTAAAGATGGAAAATACACAGAAAATCTTGATACTGTATGCTATTATGCTCTCTTTGAATTGTTTAAATGCTGAGGAAGGAGCAACAGCTGCTAAAAAATATTTGCTTATAAATGCTGCAGAATTAATCCAAGATAGGTATTTTGAAAATACCTTGGCTTCAAAATTGAAGTCTAAAGGTATGTTACTTTGGAGAAGAGATGTTGCTTTTGTTTCCACAGAAAGTGAGAGGCCCTGGATTTATTCAGAGTTAAGAAAAATCATCTTTGACCAAGGGAGACCACCTGAGCAATCTCCAGTAGGAACAGATGGCCCGATATCAGAGTTCTTCATCCAGAACAAGTTCAAGACTGCAGCCTGAGATGATCAAGACTCACAGGATACTTCAGTCAGAACTTGGTCATAACTCTAAATTTTTTTTAGGTCCCTATAAGATTATCAGCACCCCCAACCAGCTGGAGGTAGTCTGGAATACTATGCCCACATTCCCAAAAATGGATTATGGATACTTTTCTTTGTTTTTTTTAAAAAAATAGGGGGAAGTGGTGTGGGAAAATTGTCTGTATTCTGTCAATAATGTTTTAAATAAATGCTGATTGGCGAGGCAGGAGGTATAGGTGGGAAAACCAGACAGGAAGTGGAAATGATGCAAGGAGAGCAGGAGAATTCTGGGGAGGAGGAAGTTGATTCTTCCCACTTCTGCCCAGATCACCGAAGCAGCAGGATGTAAGCTGCCCCACTGAAAAAGATACTGAGCCACATGGCTAAAATAGATCAGAATAATGGGTTAATCAAGATGTGAGAGTTAAGTAATAAGTATTGTTCTTTAAAAATATACATGATGCTGGGATGATGGGAGCAGCTTCTAGTTTGACAAGGATGGCTGTTGGTCCCTGCAAGATCTCGAGGGTGGCAGTGCCATGCGGCCGGGGGAGTCAGGTGGGCGGTTATGGTGGATAAAAGGCTCACAGGACATAGTATTATTTAAAGAAGAGGGAGACATTTATTGCTTAAAGAAGAGAAAAACAGAGAGACACAAGAAAAACATAGAGAGAACAAAGACACATGTACACACGACACGAGACAAACACACAAGAGAGAGAGAAGATGGCGGCGGGGAGGTCAGAAGTGGCTGGGGTAGGCGTGGTTAGTTCTTAAAGTGACAGCAAAAGAATAACATTCCCGGATCCTTTTTATAATAAAAAGTAGAAGGTTAGACATTACAGTTTGAAGGAATTGGGGCGGCGAATTCTCAAGGCTACTTCTGGCTGAATTGTGGGCGTCATCTTTGGGGGGGTGTGGGGGATCCGAGAGAAGCTGGGTGCTGGTCACATCCTGGCATAGTTAGTCTCTGTTCCCGACAGGACAGGTGTCTGTGGCCTGGAAATGTCTGGTGTCTCTTGTACCTGGTTAGGGTGTTGGCAGAACAGAGGACAAAGTTAAAAAAAAATTTTAGGACCAAGGAATTGAGGGGTTATGTATCTGACCTGTTTATGATGGGTTCTTTAATTTGGATCCCTGGAACTTATAAGAAAAACAGAAGTTTTAGACATATACATTGTATTAAGAACTCCTTGGGTTTGTAAAAACAGAAATTATAATGAAAAGTATTTTTATTTGGTGAGACAACCTGGCAAAACCTCTCAGCTATCAGACTGTCAGAGATCTTTGAGAAGGATAAGATTTTACTTGAGTTATTGTTTAAACAATGACAGAGAACTTACTTGGTTGGCACCCAGAGCTACTTTTTTGGGTCCTTCCTGGTCGCTGAAGGTTGCATTTAACCTTGTTGTTTAGTGCAGGGCCTGTCAGGCTTTTGAAGACCCTGTGGACTAAGACATCTTTAGGAAGACAGGCCTACCTTGACCTGGGCAGCTAGACTGTCAATTCCAGTGATCCTGTCCACGTTTGGAGGTCTCCAGTTTAGGTGAAAGGCAGTTTTTGCCCAATGGTCAGCGCTTGGCAGTCAAAGCAAACTGCAGATGGATGGTGGTCAGTGACGTGACTGTTTGTCTTCTGTCTTCTTGGAGGAAACAGAGTGCTTGCTACTAGGAGCCAACCTGTCTCTTTTTGTTATGAAAAGTTTTTTAAATAATTAAATATCGCATTCCCCAGATCTCTGAGCAGTTAAAGGCTGATTATTAGGTATAGCTGCAGTATAGAATCTGTCTGGAAGGTTGGGTCTGAGTTTGACTGTATTGACTCTTAACAGGTAAGATCCATATTTGTAAAAAGACAGGCAGAAAGAAAAAAACTGTTTGTAATATTAAGATTAGTGGCAGAACTGACAATGGTAGAAAACAGCTTAAAAATACATACCAGTTTAAAATATGAGACTTATGATTTTGTAGTCTGAAACGAGATGAAATGAACAATCATTATACATAGAAGGATTGAACAGGAATTAGGCAGAGTGCATGTTTCTGATGGGCCCTATCAGAAAGAATATCAGTATGCAAAACACCTGTAGTCAGAGTTAATGAGAACATCGAGGAGGGGGAGAGGAAAGCAGGACATACATAAGAATGAGAAAGCTTGGTTGCGTGATCTGGCTCTCAGTGAATCTAGCGATAAAGTCACCTGACCCCAATGAACATGGCGGCGGCCATGTGTTGTGGCCTGAATGGAAAAAAAACGCGGGAATTTTAAAAGTCGGGGGCCGCCTGGTTGTTATCCAGAGTCTGAATCGTGAAAAACCCACATAAACTGACAATTTAAGGCATATTTATGCTGGTACGACTTGCTTTCCCAGGTCAAGACCATGAAAATCCCGCAAAAACCGTGGCATCTCGAGCCTATGGGGAACGGCTCCCCGTTTGAGATGCAAGCAAACATCCAGACATGTGCCCAGGTGTCTGAGGTACACATGTGGGATGCTAAAGGCCAAACCGGATCAGCCTTTACGTCCGTGAGAAAGATGAGAAAGAAGAAAAGAATGAAATAAGAGAGGAAGGAGGCTGGGAACCCCGGGTTCCCAGTTGAGGGAATGGTGGGAGCTGGCCAGGCCAGCTGTCCCAGTAACGGGCTTAACAGAGGACACAAGCCGTAATGAACGCCAGCGACGGGGCGTAGAAGTACCCCTCCCCGAGCCCAGAAACACCAGGAGGACCAGTCAATCCCAGGTTAAAAAGGCTCAGATAAGCTGGCTGGAGTGATGAAACTTACAATTAGAAGCCGGTGTTGTTTGTAGGAAGGAGTCCAGGCAGTTGACGGTGTTGAGGAAGGCCCTCGGTCCTGATTCAATCCCGGAAGTTGGTGGTCAGAGTCCCGGACGAAAGGTAAAGCTGGAACTCTGGCCCTTGGCGGGTGAATTTCTCGAGTCCACGGCACCAAATATTGTTCTTTAGCTGCCGCCAGAGCAGTGCAGGGTCCCCGGGTGAGCGGCAGAGTCAGGTGGCTAGATGTGGTAGACAGCAGAGTAAATGGACATAAGGCTATACATAAAGCTAAACATTTATTATTTAAAAAAGGGAGACATAGACAAACATAGAGAGAGAAAGAAAACACGTGTGCACACAGCAAAAGACGGACAGAAAAAGGGGAAAGCCAAGATGGCAACGAGGTCAGAAGTGGCTGGAAGTGGGTGTGGTTAGTCCTTAAAGTGACCGCAAAAGAATAACAATAAGTAGCCTGACCTAATGGGCCAATCAGCTTTATAACTTACAGAGGTCTCATGTGTGATTTTTTTTTCTCTGGGAATAAACAGCTGGGGGGCCGGACAGGACAGAAAACCTCCAACAAACAGGCACCCTCTTGTTACACAGAACTCAAGAAATTAGACTTTAAAATTCTTAATAACTGAATTAAAAATGGGATACTGAACTAAACAGAGAAATCTCAACAGAAGAATCTCAAATCATCAAAAGATACTTAAGGAAATGTTCAACATCCTTAACCATCAGGAAAATGCCAATCAAAACAACTCTGAGATAAACCTGTCAGAATGGTTAAGGTAAAAAATACCAATGATGGATTATGCTGGAGAAGTTGTAGAGTAAGGTGAACACTTATCAATTGCTGGTGAGAATGCAAACTTGTGCAACCACTTTTGAAATCATTATGGCGGTTTCTCAGAAAATTGCCAATAAACCTACCTTAGGATCTAGCAATACCATTCTTGGGCTTATACCCAAAAGATGCTCAATCATACTACAAAAGTATTTGTTAAACTATGTTCATAGCAGTATAATTTGTAATATCCAGAACCTGGAAACAACCCAGATGCCACTCAACCAATCCCATGGGACAGGGAACCCTGACTGCTCTTAGGACTAGAAAGGGAGGGGAAAGTAGAGAGGGGGAGGGAAAAGGGAAGCAGGGAGGAGGTGGAAATTTTAATAAACAAACAAATAAATAAATAAGTAAAAAAAGAAAAGAAAACGTGGCATATTTACACATTAGAGGACTACTCAGCAATAAAATCAATGACATCTTGAAATTTACATGTGAATGTATGAAATTAGAAAATATTATCCTGGGTGAGGTAACTCAGACCCAAAAAGATGAGTATGGTATATATTCACACATAAGTGGATACTTGCTATGAACAAAGGACATTGAGTCTATATAGTTTATGATCTTAGAGAACCTAAGTAATAAGGTGAACCCAAAGAAAAACATGTATAGATCCATTTGGAAATTGGAAGCAGACAAGATTGCCTGATTAAATTGGGAGCATGGGAGTGGGGGAGAAGTGAGAGTAGAAGGGGAAGACAAGAGGAGAAGGGGAGGGTTGAAGAGAACTTGAGAGAATGGAATAGTTGAGATGGGGGAGGACACAGATGAGAGCAAGAAAAGAGATATATTGATTGACAGAGCCATTATTGGGTTATCAGAACCCTAACTCTAGAGAAATTTCCAGGAATCTGCAAGGATAACCCCCCCCCCCAGCTAAGACCCTAAGCAATAGAGGAGAGGGGACCTGATCTTGACTTGCCCTGTAGTCAGATTGATGAATATCTTAAATATCACCATAGAACCTTCATCCAACAACAGATGGAAACAGAGTCAGAGACCCACATTGCAGCACTGGATTGAGCTCCCAAAGTTCAATTGAAGAGTGGAAACATTGAGAATATGAGCAAAGAGGTCAAGACCATGATGGGTTCACCCGAACTAATAGGAATATACCAATTCCAGCCAGATTGGAAAGAAACAAGCATACGACCAAACTAGTCCCTCTGAATGTTGTTGACAGTTGAATTGCTCCATATTGGGTATGAAATGAAGCATTATTAATAAAAACTCAGAAGGGGTTCAACCTGAAGTCCTGAAATACAAAGCAGCCAGTCACTGTCTCTGACCTTGACCTCAGTTTCAAATAGTGATTCTGACTCCAGGAATCTCAGAATGTACTTGTGTTTTACAACTGTTTTTCTCATGTTCTATGATCCTCTTTAGTACTGAGATTAAACTAGTGCATGACTGGTATTAAAGGCAAGCCCTGTCCAGTTTCTATGTCTACTTGTCTGGCTACTGGGATTAAAGGTGAGTGTTTCCACTAAATAATCTGTAAGACTGACAAGTGGAGTTATTTTACTCTCAGATCTTCAGGCAAGATTTATTTATTAAAATCGAATTGAAATGACATAATTCCTCTATCATATCTTTAACACTCGAGATTCTCTCTTCCATCTCTTGCATTCTGCTGTTTATGCTTGTATCTGTAGTTTCTGATTGCTTTCTCAGATTTTTCTTTGTTTGTGCTTTCTTTATTGTGTCTGTTTCCATTTTCAAGTCTTGATCTGTTTTTATGTTGTTGTTATTGTTGCTGTTTGGTTCTTTTCCTTGGTTTTCTTTAAGAAATTGTTTTATTCCAGTTTTTTGTTTGTCTTTCCTCTACTTCTTTATGTGAAATATTTTATTTCCTCTTTAAAAGCCTCAACAAACTCCATAACATTATTTTAAGGTTGTTTTCTTCTGCTTCATCTGTTTTAGGATGCTCAGATGTTGCTGTTGTAGAAACACTAGTTTCTGGTGCTGCTGTATTACTCTTCATGTTGTTTAGTGTATTCTTACCCTGTGTCTACCCTTCTCTTTCTTGAATAGGAACAGGTGGGACCTGTGTTTCAGGGGTGACTCTTTTCTTCTAATTCGTATATATGGGGGCTGTGGCATTCTCAAATGCTCTATGAGACATAAGCAGGGCAGAATCTTCTGTATTTATTCCTCCACGTATATATCGGCCGATGGTTCAGATTGTGGCTCCTCCTGGTACAGGCTTGGCTGTTGCTCTAATTGTCCCTCCTCCAGTTTCATTCATGGTTGAGGCAGAGTCTCTGGTGGTCAGAAAATTTCCAGAAGCTACTGCTGTAGCTGCAGCCTGCTGCACTGCTAAGGCTTCTTCTCTGGGCAGCCTAGTGGCCCACCCATTGTGCTGCTGAGTTTTGTTCTCCTGGTGGCTGTAGCAGTACCAAGCTGGAGAGGGATGACTCTTCTATTCCACTAAGGTGGAGATGCTCTATGACCAGACATGGGGCAGTATGCAAGAGGTGTCTGGTGGCTACCAACTCAATCTTACAGGTCTGGGCTTCTTTTGTCACTCCCACATGCTGGTCCAGTAATACTCCTATTTATTCTTTGATCATATCTACTTTTTAAATAGGTACCTTTCTTGGTAGGCCAGTGGGCACTATAAGTAGCTATTTTGTCCCCAATGCCAAAAGAGAGTTTCCTTTTGATTTAAATTTCTAACCTATTGGGGACAAGGGACAAGGTTTTATATTCTATAACTACTTCCTACTGAAACCTGTGGGTGCCCAGGAAGGATGGAATATTAGTCAAGGGCAAGGAGGGAATTCATGTAATGAGGCATCCATCAGAAACTTATGGTTTCCTGACATAACGGAAGAGGCAGGGGGCATTCACACTGGTTGGAGTGATCTATATTAGCTTTTCACATGTGCAGGGTTCACAGTCAATATGAGCAAGTTTTAGACAGAAACCGATGCGTGTATTGTGTCTATGAATCAAATGGAAATCTTCCTTTGGAATATGCTCAAGAATAGCTAGGTTCTGAGGTTGGTAAACTTTTTATTTTCTGAGGAACTACCATTTCCGTAGTCTCTTTACAAGTTTGCCCTATCACCATCAAATGATGTGGGATATCCTTTGTACATGTGGTGATTTTATTGGTTAATGAATAAAGTTGTTTTGGCTAATGACTTATCAGAGTAAAGGCAGAAAGGAAATCCAATAATAGATGTATAGGCAGAGTTAGCAGATACTATCCTGCTGTGAAGAAAACAGGGCATGTAGAAAATGAGGTAATGCTATAGCCACGTGGTAATACATAGACTAATAAAATGGATTAATTTAAGATGTAAGAGCTAGCTAAAAACATGCATGAGCCACCAGTCAGACAGTGTTGTGATTAATATAGTGTCTGTATGATTATTCCAGTCTGGGTGGCCAAAAAATGAAAGCCTGGTCTCCATCTGCAAATGGCCAACAAACATTTTCAAAATATTCCACATAAAGCCTAAGAAAGCTTTAAAACAGAATATTTTATAGAGAAAAGAACAGATTCAAGCATGGCTTCTTGGTAGCACCACTGGGCTCTGTTTTCTAGGGGCAAACTGAGGTGCAGCTCCATTAATTAGTTAATTAATTAATGGCAAAAACCCTCTAGTTCTTTGAAAAGGCTCCATCAAAAAAACATTTAAATAATATATATGAGCAGCCAACAAAAGACTTCTTGCTTTTGGCATGGACCTTGAAACTCTAAAGAGTTATGGGAATAAGCATGGCTCTCACAAATATGTCCACCATTAAGTTAAACTTTTAGAAAGCTAAGAAATGTGGTAGAGCCAACCATCAAAGCTTCAGCTTTAATTCTAGCCATGCTGTTGAGCTTAGTAGAATAAATCTCACGTCATCAGAAAACAATGGAGATATACAGTAAAGACAGATTCAGATGGAAATAATAAGGGAAAAACTCTAAACCATTTACAGTGTGTTTAAAATAAGTGTAGGCTTGGCAGAGAAAAAAAGGGATAGTGAAAGTTCTTTATAAAAGAGAAATAGAGTAGCCATGAGTGATGGTGCACACCTTCAATCCCAGCACATGGGAGGCAGATGTAGGTGGGTCTCTGTGGGTTCAAGGACAGCCTGGTCTGCAGAGTGAGATGCAACAGCCAAAAAATGCATACACAGAGAAACCTTGTCTCAATAAAAAAATATTAAAAAATAAAAGTAAAAGCAATAGAGTAAAATAAAAAGCTACATTAAGATGAAAAATACCCAGAGTCTGGATTATGCATATTTTTGTATTTTATTTGAATTTTTTAACTGTGAAAGAGCTAACTACAGAGTGACATTTTATGACATTTGTCTGGGTTAGTATGCTAAACCAAAAAATATATTTTGAAGATAACATGACTTCAAAATTTAAGTCTAAGGAGAGAGAGAGAGGGAGAGGGCGGAGGAATCAAGCAGATGCCAGCTACTGAAGAAACAAGACATGTGGAAACATCATCCTTTACAATAGCCATAAATATAAAATATCTTAGGGGTAATTCTAACCAAAGAAGTGAAAGACCTGTATGACAAAATCTTTAAGTCTCTAAAGAAAGAAATTAAAGAAGATGCCACAAATTGAAAAAATATTCCATGCTCTTGGATAGGCAGGATCAAAATATTAAAAATTGCAATCTTACCAAAAATAATCTACAGGTTCAATTCAATACCCATAAAAGTCTCAATACAATTCTTCATAGACCTTCAAAGAACAATTCTCAACTTCATAGGAAAAAACAAAAACCAGAAGAGCTAAAACTATTCTTTGTAATAAAGGAAATTGGCGAGAAATCACCATCCCTGATTTCAAACTCTACTATTTCTGTTTTTTGTCAATCAAAAAATCAGGTGTCCATATGTGTTTAGATTAAAGTCTGGGTCTTTGATTCCATTGTACTGATAACTATGTGTTATTTTATGCCAATATTGTCTGGGTTTTATTGCTATAGTTCTATAGTACAGTTGGAGTACAGTTAGAGATCAGGGTGGTGATACTGCCAACAGTTCTTTTTATTGCTCAGGATGGTTTTAGATATTCTGGGTGTTTTGTTGTTTGTTTGTTTTGCTTAATTTTGTAATATCAAGTGAGAATTGTCCTTTTAAAATCTTTAAACAATTGTGGTAGTATTTTTTATGGGGATTCTCTTGAATCTATAAATTACTTTTTGTAAGATTGCCATTTTTACTATGTTAATCGTAGTGATCATGAACATGGGAAAATTTCCATGATCTGATATCTTCAATATCTTTCTTTGAAGACTTGAAATTTATATATTACAAGTTTTTCACTAGCTTTGTTAGAGTTACCCCAAGATACCTTAAAATATTTGAGGATATTGTGAAAGATATTTTTCCGTGTTTTCTTTCTTAGTTTGTCATTTGAATATAAAGGATACTGATTAAGTTAAGATTGTATCCAGTCACTTTGCTAAAGTGTTTATCAACTGTTAGGG
The DNA here is from genome assembly GCF_982192425.1 of Myodes glareolus. Lineage (NCBI taxonomy): Eukaryota > Metazoa > Chordata > Mammalia > Rodentia > Cricetidae > Myodes > Myodes glareolus. The sequence goes on along the minus strand of NC_142028.1, from coordinate 118,297,031 downwards.
CCCTTTAGTGAAATTTTTAGGGTCACTTTTGTATACTATAATATCATTTGCATGTAATAATAGTTTGGCTTCTTCATTTCCCATTAGTATTCCCTTGATCTATTTCAGTTGTATTAATTCTTTAGTTAAAACTTCTAGTTCTATATTGAACAGAAATGGAGAGAGTTGCAAACTTTCTCATTTTAGTCTAGTTTCTTTAATGTTTTTCTCCAATTAATTTGATGTTATCTATATGTTTACCACAAATTGTCATCATTAAGTTTAGGTACATCTCTTTGTTTTAGCATGTAAATCAATTAGGAGAAATCAGAGACATAGGCTAAATTAAAATTTAGATTAAATTACTACTTGCAGTACAATAGCCTTAGATCTAGTACAGTGTGCTGTATAGAAGAGGGTTTGATTAAGGTTGTTTTTAAGACATACATCAGAAAAGTGTGTATTACAATTATCCAAAGAATCCACAGCAGAGCTGGAAAATTGTTTTATTTTTATTAGTTCTTTATTATTTTCTAACTATATAGTAATAAAAAGAACGTTTCATCCCTTTCTCATAGTAATAAGTAGGAATTATAGACCAAAGGCAATTATACTATTGTATGCATCCCCTATTTGGGAGTTGTGACCATTGATATTGAGAAATATTAATGACCAATAAATGTTATTTATTGTTATTATCTTTTTGTTGTTCTTGGTGGTGGTGGTAGTAGTAGTGTGTGTATGTTTTCCCTTGTTTTAATCTTGCTACTGTTGTGAGATTATTTCCTGTGTTTTCTTGGGTATAGTTTCATATTATAACTTGGGTTGGAGTATTTTCACACCTTCTGTAGTATTGGATTTATAGATATATGTTTAAATTTGACTTTATCATGGAATATCTTATTTTATTGGAGGTCTTGCTCTGTATAATAGTTTGGGGTGGTAACTTTAATCTCTTAGAGTCTGGAGCACAGCAGTCCAGGATCTTATGGTTTTTACACTCTCCATCAAGAAGTCTGGTATACAAAGAATGGATCAAAAATATGGTACATTTACACAATGGAATACTACTCAAAAATAAAAAAATGTGATGCCTTGAAACTTGCAGGCAAATGAATAGATCTAGGAAAAAGCATATTGAGAGAGGTAACCCAGACTCAGAAAGATAAATATTGTATATACTGACTCATATGTCACTTTTAGACATAAAGCAAAGTAAATTCAGCCTACAGTCCACAACCCCAGAGAACCTTGACAACAAAGAAGATCCTAAATGAGACATGCATGGATCTAAGGAAGGAGAAAAAACATGGTCTCCTGAGTAAACTGGGAGCATGGTTGTCATTGAAAAGGGTAGAAGGAGAGAGAGGAGGAAGGTAGTGAAGCAAAGAAAATTGTGTCGTTCAATAAGAACAATAAAAAATTGGAAAAATGAAGTCATGTATAATTCAAATAAGTCTGTCTTCGTATATTATTTGATGCTTTTTCTCACAGTTTCAGTATTCATTCTCTTAAAAATATATTTATTATTTTAATTGCTATGTGGCAAGGGGGTTTTCTTATCTGGTTCATTATATTTCGAGTTCTCTATGCTTCTAGTAGCTTCATAGGTATCCCCTTCTTTAGGTTATGAAAATTTTCTTTTATGATTTGTTGAAAACATTTTATTGTCCTTTGAAATGGGATTACTGTCAATTCTCTGTTTCTATTATTTTTAGATTTTGTATTTCCATATTGTCCCAGATTTCCAGAAATTTTTGTGTGAGAATTTATTTTTTTTTAGATTTAACATTTTCTTGGTCTACTTCAATCATTTTCTCTATTGTATCTTCAATGCCTAAGATTCTCTTTTACATCTCTTACAGAATTTTGGTAGAGCTTCCCTCTATAACTGTTGTTTAAATTCCTAAGTTTCTCTTTTCCATAGTTCCCTCATTTTGTGTTTTCTTTATTGATTTTATGTCTATTTTCAGTCTTTAACAGATTTGTTCACTTCCTTCCCTTGTTTGTTTTTATTTTATTGACTTTCCGTAAGGTACACATTTATTTCTTCTGATTGCTTGTCATCCCCCACCATGGTTTTCTTGACGAAATTGTGTTCTTATACTGCTGTCTAGGCATCTGGTTTTGAGATGATTATAGGTCTCTGCACTGATTTTTGTGTTTGTTTTTGTTGAATGGGTGTTTTAGTCCTTGGTTTCTACTTTCTGTCTTGATATTTGGAGAGTATAAGATTGAGTGTTGCCTCTTTTACTGGTCTACTCCACCGGTGAGTTCACAGGGAATACCTACTGTTGTTGCAGGCTGAGATACAGTGATGTATGAAGAAGTTAAGGACAGATGTTCTGTGAGATCCGTGATAGATATGATTGGGGAGGAAGGGAGGATTTATTGCAGTGCTAGGAATGAGACTTATGGTTTGGACCTGGGGGAAAAGAGAAAGAAGGTCTGAGGTCAACTGACCTGTTTATCTGGCTGACATGGCCTGTGTTTGAGCAGGATATGGCTGCTTGAGATGGGGACTGGGTCAGAATAATGAGTAGTGGGAAATTAGAAGGGGTGTTCAGTATGATTCCCCATGAGGTGTGGGCATGGGTATTAGGGATATAACTGATGATCTTTTGTAGCCTTAGGAATGAGTAAGAGGTATTGATTGCATCTAGGGAACAGAGAGAGAAAAGAAGATCTGATGGAATCCTACCTGTTTTTCAGGTAGCCATTGCCTACGGTTGAGCATGAGGGACAGACTTTAGTTTGCTGCTGGGAAATAGCAGAGCTTAGGAGGGGAAGATCTGTAGAATCCGCAGAAGATGTGGTTAGAGTGGAAGAGACGCTGCAGCTAGTGATCGGTTGCAAAACTGTGGTTGAGACTGAAGGACCGTGTCTGGGGTAACAGAGTCTAACTTAGTTTTCAAACTATGCATTGTTTTCATCATTTTACTCATTAATTTATCGTTATTGGATATTATCATACATTTATTTCATTATTTACTTGTTCTCATTGTAATAAAATTTATCTTGAACTTTTTTATTTCTATATAGATATATAAAAATCTCATTAATATGTGATTCTGGTTTTATATATATTTATAGAATACTCATGTTAAAACAAGAACTATTTAAGGTCTTAGATGATATCAGACTACCCTTAGAGTAAGAATGAATTATTTATGTAAGAATTGATTTTCTCTTGATATGTTATTGTGAGAAAGTGTTATAATAACATAGTTATATCAGAAACAGGTAACTAATTCCTTTGCTAGATCTTTCCTTTTTTATTTACTTATTTATTTTTTTATTTATAAAAATTTCCACATACTTCCCTCCTCCCCAATCCCTCCCATTACCTCCACTCCCTCTCTTCCTCCCTCTCCTGTCCTAAGAGCAGTCAGGGTTTCCTGCTCTGTGGGAAGTTCAAGTTCCTCCCCCCTCCCTCCAGGTCTAGGAAGGTGAGAATCCAAACAGACTAGGATCCCAAAATGCCAGTATATGCAGACGAACCAAGACCCAGTGCCATTGTCAATGGCTTCTCAGTCAGTCCCCATGTCAGCCACATTCAGCGAATCCGGTTTGATCACATGCTCGTTCAGTCCCAGTCCAACTGGCCTTGGTGAGCTCTCATTAGATCAGTCCCTTTGTACCAGTGAGTGAACGCATCCCTGGCGGTCCTGACTTCCTTTTTCATGTTCTCCCTCCTTCTGCTCCTCATTTGGACCTTGGGGGCTCAGTCCAGTGCTCCAATGTGGGTCTCCGTCTCTATCTCCATCCATTGTCGGATGAAGGTTCCCTCTGGTCTTGCCCTCCTTGCTCACGTTCTCCCTCTTTCTGCTTCTGTTCCCTGGGCAGCAGAGGAGAGGGTGCCTGAACTGGTCTTGGCCCATAATCATACTGATGAATATTTTGCATATCAACATAGAACCTTCATTTGGCGATGGATGGAGATAGAGACAGAGACACATATTGGAACACTGGACTTAACTCCCTAGGTTCAAGCGCTAGATCTTTCTTAAACCGAACATGCAAATATATGATATTTACAAATAAAATCACATCCCTTTTATTTGGGGCCATTGTTCACTGAACACTTCAGTCAGTAACAATAATAAGTGAATAGTCAGGGATTTTTGCCTCCATGGATCATGCTTAATACAACAATAGTAAGTATTCCTAGCTTCCCTTTCATAAATCAGACTTTATATAACAATTGTAGGTAACCCAAGTTTCTTTATGTGGGACATACCTTCAACAGCATTAGCTAATTGAGATATCTGTGTTAATACAGTGTATCTTCTACAACAATAATAAATATTGTTGATCTTTGTTTGCATGGATCATCCTTCTACAGTAATAGTAGGAATTCATGGTTTCTGTTTTTGTAGGTGTGGTTTTTACAATAGTAGAAAGTATTCAAAACTCTCATTGGATTCTCTTTCTGCTAAGGAAAGAAATTACACATACAATAAACTCATAGGAATAATAACATTCCTGACATTGTCTCTATTTTTGTCTTCTACCAACCCTTTAACCCCACTTGGTAGAAGTCATTCTTTTAATTTCTATGTGGATGAGCTAATAGCCCTCTCACTTTTGCCCTCATCAAAAAGTATAAAATGTTAGTTAATGGGAATTAAAAGTAGAGTTTCAATTTGTCTTATATATTCTTGCCCTCCTAAAATTAGACAATGAAATTTGACAGTGTAATTCATATTTATTCATAAATTATCTACTGTCTGATAGCTCTAGCTTGGGAATCTTAGGATGGAAGAAGAACAAGAGATGTTAGTAAAAAGTATACTCAAATGATGCTGTTAGAAAAAAACATTCTTTCGTGAATGATCCACATTGCTCAGGCATCCTTTCTATTGTCAAATTCTGAAAGATTGTCTAATTCTAAAATATCTCTCCTTTGCTCCTGCCTCCTGAGTATCGAAAAATCCTATTTCAGACCTACTAGATTCCTCCTGTAATCAGATTCAGAACATTTTCTAATAAAAATATGATTTTCACACGTAAATCTCAAGAGGCAATAGGAAAGTAAAGTTGCTATACTAAAATTAGCCTTAGAAAGCAAGGTCCATCTTCAAATATATGTCTTCTTCAGAGGGGTCCAAGGTAAAGGGAATTGGAGTTTAAATTTAAGCAATCTTTATCATAAATATCCTCCATTATCAGTTTAAGCCCTTCATTTTATTACTATAATGTGTCTTCTGATCAGTTGCTACTCTAATAGCCAGAATCCTGAAATGTCAGTGTTGCCTGAGAACATCTTACATATGTAGAATTTTATATTCCTTCATACATGCTGGATTGGGGTTGATATTTTTACATAGTCCCCTAATGATTTATGAGCATATACATTTGAGTACTGATATATTACCACACTCTTCTTACAGATTTTTGCATTAAACATCATCACATGTTGATGTTGAATACCTGTCATTTCTTGGTCCATTACAGGAAAATTCCAAGTTAGAATCTTCTTATATAAATTATCAAACACAGGATAAACAAAGATGGCAATTTTTACCAGCACCCTCCTCAGAGTTCCAAAGTGTCTGGACCCACACAGGCTCTGAAAGGTGATGCAATGGTGGCAAAGGCGTCTTCAGAGCCCACAATGGCTCCAGAACAATGAACAAAACAACGAGGCAAGTATTTTCCCACAATGCCTTTAAAATGTGGAAGGAAATTTTAAAGTGAAATGGTTGAACGGAAACATGGAAGGTGGAGAATGAGGACTCGATACCCTTTGCTGCCTCGTCTCAGCCAACAGGCTTCAAGAACAATGTAAATAGGAGACTGCTTTTCCGTTTCTCAGTTGCCCAGACCAAAGTAATCACCCAGAAACTATACTAATTACAAAACTGTTTGGTAAATGGCTTAGGTGCATTACTAGCTAATTCTTACATCCTAAATTACCCCATTTCTATTAATCTATGTATCACCACAAGTCTGTGGTGTACCTAAGGTTCTGACATCTTTTTTCTTTGGCAGCTACGTGGTGTCTCCCTGACTTTACCAATTTCTCTATATATCTCTTCCAGTCTATCTATATTCTGCCCTGGTAAAGGCTAAAGCAGCTTTATTCACTAACCAATAAGAGCAACACATATACAGAAGGACATGCCTCATCAGAGCAAAGGTTGTGCCAGAGGATCTGTGGGGATGGCTGAATGGATGACAAAGAGATGTGCAGTGGCTTGGAGCTATTGCAGAAACACATTGCTGAGGCTGTATCGGGTATCCTAGTTTATAAGGATACTGAATAAGAGTAGTGCTGGTCTTACAGATCAGCTCCCAGCATGGAGCCTCTGAGGCTTCAACTTGTGCTGCTTGCCCTGTTAGGAGGTAAAAAGCACAGGGCAGTTGTGCTGCCTGGCTGTATTTCCACTCTCAGACCCCCAGCACGGAGCTGCAGCTGCTGCAGTCTGTGGTGCTTGCCCTGCTGGAGGCCAGAGAGTGTAGGGCAGTCGAAGCTCAACAGTTGTGCTAGATAAGCCTGATGGCTGCAGCCACAGAGTGTTAAGCAACATCATGGAGCTTCAGAAGAAACATGCCATTACAAAATAAGTTTGATCCTGTGCTCTGACACATGGAGTCACTGCAGCAGTAACCTATGCTGCTTGCCCTGCTGGTAGACAGAGAGTTCAGGCCTGCAGGCTACAGACAACGATATGGAGCCCAACACACTTTAAAGCAGCAGACATGGAGGGCAAGGGCTGGGAGGTGTGTGTCAGCCCTGTGTAAGTGCAAGTTCACTTTGATTCTGAGCAACACCGCGATACCTGAGACAATCTCAGCAATAGTCCAGTATTTACAGTACTTCAAAAATCAGAAAACTTGAACCAGAATGTCTCCTTGCAATGAATATTTGTATATAAAATTATCTGGGTAAAACAATATACTATATGATACATGGCAGTCTCCAATGCCACTATGACAAACAAATCTTCAATTGAAGGATGGGAAAGATGAAGGAATGGAGCAGTGAGTATGAGGGTAAATGAGGAGGAACACAAATACAACATTGGTGACAGGTGTGAGCGAAGGCTGTGTTGGATGGGGCACATGTCCTTTCTGATTGGGGCTAAGATGATGAAGGGAGACAACCTGGAGCTTGCATAGGATCAGTCCCTGAAGAGTTGACTAGATGCATGATCATCTATCCAGGTTCTGAGCAACAACAGGATGTACAAAATGAAAATGCTTCATTTTCTCAGCATCAGACCTCATCAAATAACCTCTATGATCCTTATTGCTTCTGGAGACTGTGGGAATCTCCTCCATATGCTATGAATACCATTGGTTAATAAAGGACCATCTTGGACCTGTGCAGGGAAAAGAGGTAGGTGGGGAAAACTAAGCTGAATGATGGGAGAAAGGAGGTAGAGTGAGAGAGAAGCCATGTAACCCCACCGGAGCCAGACAGAACTTTAGTCGATAAACCACAACAGTAACAATATATAGACGAATAGAAATGGCTCAAATTAAGATGTAAGAGTTAGCCAATATGAAGCTAGAGTTAATGAGCCAAGTGGTGATTTAATTAATCTAGTTTCTGTGTGATTATTTTGGAAGTCTGTGCAGCTGGGAAATGAACAAGCAGCCTCTTTACTACAGGAGGCCACATAGATGAAGGGAATATAGCCAGACCAAGCATGACAAGCATGGCAAACATGTCTTCAGCAGACCAAGCCATTCTCCCCATTTCCTCTACCTTGCTAAAAACCATTTGATTGCACTCCTGAAGGTAACCCCCAAGGTCTTTTCCCTGATTTGACTACTTTCTCCTTCTTCGACTGACTACCAAGAACAAACTTTCAAAGTGTTGAAATCTAGTAATCAAAAGTCTTTAGTTCAACTAATTAACATGCCAAATTAAATTAAATTTAAATACCTCTTCCTAACTCTAGGTTTCCCATTTTTACTCACTTAAACCACTCTTTTCTTATGGGCCATGTCTGTCTTCTCCATATTCACAGGAAGTACTATGTTCCTCAGGAAAAATTCCCCTCCCAACTCCCTTGCTGTTTTTCTGCCCTCTCTCTTGTTCCCTTCCCATTCTCTCTCTTCATCCATATCCTGTCTTTGCCCCTTATCCTAGCCCTCAGTTCCTCTGGCACAAATATATCTTGGAGTGTCTTGAGCTGGTACCATCTCCAATGTACATGTTGATACCCATGGTCCATGCTGACACTAAGAGCCATGTCTGAATCCATGGTTCTACTGTAGTCAGGGGCAATATTAATATCTGTGGCCTATGTTGCCACCAAAGGTCTCCTAGATGTCTGTGGTCTGTTTCGCTATGTGAAGCCTTACTGATGGCCTTGCTGCTACTGGGCACCATGTTGATGCAAGGGGCTGATGTTACCATGTTGATGCCATATTAATGGTCATGGTCCATGTTGTCAACAGGGACCATGTTGGTGTCAGTGGCCTGTGCTGCCCCTGAGGGCTATCATGGTATCCATGGCCTGTGCTACATTGATGTACATGGTATATGCTGCCTCAGGACACCATGCTGAGGTTCATGGCACATGGTGATACTGAATACAGTGTAGATGTCTGAGGTCCACGCTGTCTCCAAAAACCATGTGGAAATTCATAATTTGTGCTTCAGCTGACAGTAAATGGGAAGAAAGCTGTTTTTTTTTTCCAGTGGTGTGACTGCAAACTCAGAGTTGAAAAAGAGGGACATTGTTTTTTTGATAATCTCTACATACCCCACCCAGAAAAAGTAACAATCTAGACAGAAAGTCATCTAGGAAAACTCTTCAAAATCATGATAAGGATGCAGAAGTGTAGCTCTTCATAGCTAATTGCTTCTGGTGGGAGTGTGGGAGGAGAAGGACTTAATCATGTCATGATATAGTAACAATTTGGGCTACCTAGATTATATTCTTATTTTTTCTTTTTTTGTTTACATTTTCTTTTTTCTTTTTTTTCAATTTTGGTGGGGATGGGAGAAGACACTGGGAAGTGACTTTGATTAGGATTCTTGATGTGAAATTCACAAATGATCAATAAAAATGTTATGTAAAAAATAAGCAACCATAAACAAATGTTTAAAATCAGTGCCACCTGAGGCGTTCTCATTGAAAAGGAAAAGAAAAAGAGTTATTATTATTCACGTGATTTAAATGATGACCTCTTATTCATTTGATGAAATCTTTATGCTCAGTTTAGGATGTGACTTTTTTGTAAACATGGCCAGAGAAGATATAACTATATAAGATGAGAGCAAGTCATGTTGGAGAGCAGTGAACCATTAATAACAATGTGTTTAGAAAAAGTGAGAATTTGGAGACACAAAACCACATACACAGAGAATTTTATATTAACATGATAGCAAATTGATGCCATGATTCTGTAAGTCCATGAGTAAGTTCTTCAGCCACAAACCAGAGGCCAGAAGAGTGACATAGAACTTACCTCAGTGGGAACCAACTTTGCTGACACTTTGATCTCCTCCTTATGGTCTTTAGACCTGCAAGACAACTTTAGACAAAGTATAATACAGGAATAATGTATGAAAGACAGAGACTGTAGATATGGGTTCAGGGAAGGCCTCTCAGAATAGGTGACATTTTATCAGACCTAAGTGGTGGGAAAGAATCACCTTTGGGAAGAGGGTTCCACATGGAACCAACAAAAGTCCGAAATTGAAAATGGAACCAATGTATTTGTTCTGACTGGTGAATGATTCTCTTCCCATGAATAAACTCTTCTCTCTCTTTTTTTAAAGTGTGTGTCATCCCAAACATTAGTGAAGGTACCACTAGAGAACTTTTTCTATGGTGTACATCTTTTGATAGTATCTACATACGCAGTATGAGGAAGTAAATTCGGTGGCTCTTTTAACATATATAATTTTAACTCAGTGATGAAATATTAATTAAAAGGATTTCTTTCTGTCCCTACTTTTCAAATACTGTTTTGTTTACAATAGCAAACACAGTGCCATATGACTATGACGTCAGTGGCTAAGATTTTGAAGGGAACCTTGAAGATCATCACACATTATAGGGGACTTGTTTAGAAATATAGAAATATACACGACTCAAGTGTTACTCAGAAGAGTGAGAGATCACAGACTAGAACCTGCTTTTTGTGTTTTCTTTCCAAACCTGAATTACATACAGTTCCTACAAGGCAGACTACAGCTTTCTCCAGAATGTTTTTATATAGTGAGGTCTGTGGATATGGCATCAAGTCAGTGTTTTGCTTTGGGAAATGGGAAGAAGAGAAAATTTTCTAGGCAAGCTGAGTTCTCACCAAGATATCACTAATTAGTTTTGTCCATGTAAAAGTGAGAATGAAAACACTGAAACTAACAATCCTTTCCATTGCAGTTCTAGGGCATGATGACTTGGCTTTTTGCCGATACTTTGGTTGCTTCTTTAAGCTATTCTGAAGATGAAATTGTCCTGTGGTCTTACTCATGTGGCTCTTCATTAATTACCAGACAAGGTTGCCCCAAGACTGCTAGCTATGTGGTATAGTCTGGCAGGTTGGGATATGTGAGTCCTTAGTGAAAAATCCAGACACAAACTGATTAAGGTTTGAGGCAGAGAATAGTTCCCTGAAACTTTTGTTTACATCTCTGTGGGTTCTGTATCCATTCAGGAGGAAAATTAAGTTTTAAAGATTGCCATGAGTACTCACAAGACAAATTGAATTTAAGTATTGTTATTTTCAATTTTGCTAAGAGATGAGTGTGGATCATTGCCTGATAAGAGGTCATAAAAAGCCAGGAATCTAGGCATGACTGATGGTATTCTTTTGGTACCAATTTCCTGTACATAAGGTACTTCTCTAAGAAACTAATCTTCTCACGATTTTTGACTATCCTTCCAACATACATTTCACCTCTTTCTCATGATTACTTACCTCCTCTTGCTACAAGCTCTTCAGAGACTATCAGGTATTTTAATTGAATCAGGTGTTATTCAGTGCACCTGGCTGGTAGGTAAGCTTTTTGTCAACTAGAGATCTAGAAATGTAAATTGAGGCTGGAGATGTGTTGGCTCTACTCTTCTGACCAGGGAAGGCTTGTATTGAAAGGCAACACTCTAAATGCAGACTTTTAAACTTTTCCCCTCTCCCTTCTCTCTCATCTGTCATACCATTTGCTAATTACTTTCTGTAATTTTCTACAAGCTAGCCATACAATATAAAGCTTGCCACCTGAATAAATACTTGTCACTTGAGTCTGATTAAAAGGTAATATATGAACAAGATTTTGTTACTAAAACTATTCAAAATTTCTAATCATAGATTAATATATTTGTCTGTTTTGGAAATGATATTCTCAAGACACATTATTTTAAATTTATTTTAAAATGTAAAATTTGTATCTTAAGGTGAAAAGCTTAAATTGTGGCTTTCCAACTGAATTATTTCTTATTTTAAAGCTTATTTCTAAGCCTTTTAGGTAATGAGACATTTTGAAATAAAATGTAGATGTACCTTCTAACAGTGCAGGGAATATACTGAAAAAATATTAGGGATCAGGTATGAAATAAGAAACAAAGCAATTAATACTTTTCTCCATTCAAAATGAGCTGAGAGCAATGGAGTAAAGTGCTCCAAATCTCTTATGGAACAAAGCTTGTGTGTGTGTGTGTGTGTGTGTGTGTGTGTGTGTGTGTGTGTGTGTGTGTATGTATTTGTGTTGACAGATGGGACTTAGCAACCAAACTTGGAAGAGCCATAAGCAGTAAATCAGATTTCCCATTTTTGTGACAGATTTTATCGTGAGGGATGGTTATAAATGTAAACACAGTGGGGCAAATGCCACTTAGAGGGAATCTAATAAGGATACTAATTTAGACCTCAGCAAGAGAGCAACTAAATACCAAACATAATGATATACCACAAATCAAATACTCAGGATATCTATTTTAGTCTAAGAGGAAACTGAACTCTTTATCCTAATCTTTGTGTAATGCCTTTGTTTCTTTAAAGTATGTGTGTGATCTTGCTAAAATACAGGATTAGAGAGAAAGCATCATGTGCTTACAAGGGAATAAATAGCATGCTTGTGATGACTGCAAACAAAATGAAGTCAGTGAAACAAGAAAGAGATCATGGACCTGATAATGTTTTTGTTTCTGAAAGTCTTCCTGTTTCTCTAATCCTGGAAACAGGAAGATGTTGAGATAAATAAACATTCCTCGTCCGTGGGAGTCTCCAATTAGACAAGTCTATGCCTAGTCCTTCTAAGAAGTCAGAGACTGCAGGTCTGGTAAGTTTGAAGCTGTATAAAGGATACTGTTCCTTCCACTGTTTTCTCTGCTTCCTACTTATCTGAAAACTTACTAATGTTTAGCATTTTGGGACCCCAGATGGAGTAAGAGAGGAATGAAGAATTCCTCCTTAGACTCTTTTGTAGAGTTGTCCTCCCTCAACAGCTGTTTCAATTAGGTTTCATCAACTGTCACTGGCTCACAAAACATACAACATGAAAGATTTTAGAGCTTTTTGTGAAACTTCACCCAGCATCATTTAACTAAGGCCACACATACTCCCTCTTTCTTCATGGAATTTTCTCATGAGGCAAATGTACCCAGAAACGCACCACAAATATTTCTTTATTAGGAATAAAAATATGAAGTGGGCTACAAAATAGGGGGATGGGTTATTAAGATCAAACTGAACTATGGGGGCGATTCGTTAAATTGTCAGTGCACAATATTGAGAAGATTGGAAAGCCATAAACTATACTTGGGACTAAAGCACGTCATTTAACCACAAGCCATACTTTATGAAATCTTAAACTGTAACATGAAGACTGAGCTAATTTCATCCATGTGGACTACATGTTTGATGTTGGCAGCCTTTTGTTTTTAAACTGTCTAGGGTATGCAGTAGGGATTTTAGTCTTTAATAAATTTGAGCTGTTTCCTGGTAGTTCACTTATCTTAATGGATTCATTATTTGTATACCTTCATCAATATTCCAGGGATTTCATGGGTATTCCTGTATTGTCTTCTACAGTTTTACAAGGAACAATTAAGCACAGGGTTTCAAACATCACTTTCTTGTAGTAGATGTGGAAGTGCATCCTCAGGAGATAGGACTCCCCTCTCTCCCTGTAGGGTTTACAAAAACAGAGAGAAGATAACAGTTGCTGTCAGAAGAAATAGGGATTCACAGAAAATGCTTCATCCAGAGGCTTCTGCCATCTTACCATGACATATATGCACTTGTTATATAGAATACTTTCTAAAAGAATTTTTATGTCACTGGATATATTACTTGGATTGGAATATCACCACAGTTAGGTCCACAGCTAATTTTTACTAGAATAAATTTTCCTAGCATGATTAGAAGTTGTTTCTTCTACCATATAGACAAACATATTTTTAATCTTTCACGTTGTGGCCATTGATTGCAAATTATTATATGGATATATTTTGCAGTTTTACCTACTGTATGTGACTGAAATAATGGCATCTCAGTGCAGGTGAGAATGTTTGAAAATATTTTCGTCTGTCTTCAACAGTTTTGCGACAGCTGGGTTGATAAAATTAGGGAGAACTTGATCTTGTTACTTTTTAGCTAAGTGTAGAAACTTGCAGATTCCTACCTATGGAGAGGCATTCAGGTCCCCAATACATTCCCAGATTGTTCAAAATGTAAAGCGTCACCATTGCAAGGTTATTGGTTCATAATGAAGATATATGCTCAGAACCTTTCCTGGCTGACTAAGTCATTATCTATGTTAAACACAGAGGGCAATGTGCTCATAGTCTCCTTTAGTCTTAAATGAGCTTTAGAGAACTCTGGCACATACTTTATAGGACTCTTGACAATGGTTTTGGAGGCCCAAAGAAGTTGAACTGGTATTTACAAAGTACCCCTGAGAAGGAAACTTCTCTTTGTAGGATGAAACTTTGGAACTAAGACCAGTTAGACCTTCAGCTTGGGAACTTCTCAGTCAAAGAACAAATGTTCTGTGTTATCTAAAAACATATATATCTGACTAATCAGTAGAAAATGAGACCTCATATGGATCAAGTTTCTTGTAAAGGCTTGTAAAGGAAAATAAGAAAAGAAATGTTAAGGATATTTCTGCTTCTGCACGGGCAGAGCTCCCAGAGTCCATCAAAGAGGCGGAAAAGAGACATTATATGTTGTCATATGAGAGATAATATGACATCAAAACCATAATGGGCTTACCCACAGAATCATCTGGACTGAGCTAGTGGGAACTCACTGACTCTAGACTGACAGTGGGGAAACCTGCATAAGACTAAACTTGGACCCCTGAATTTGGGTAACAGTTGTGTGCCTGGGGCAGTCTGTGGGGCCACTGGCAATGGGACAAGGATTTATTCCTAGTGCTTGAACTGGCTTTTTGGAGCCCATTCCTTTTTGAAAGATACCTTAATCAACCTAGATGAGGTCGGGGGGCCTTTGTCCTGCTTCAAAGTGATATGCCAGACTTTGTTGACTTCCCATGGGTAGTCTTATCCTTTCTGTGGAGTGGGTGTTTGGTGGGGTAGGTGGATGGGGACACAAGAAGAGGGAAATGAGTGGGAACTGGGATTGGCATATAAAATGAGGAAAGATTGCTTTAAGAAATAGTTTAAAAAGAATTTAAAAAAATATTTCTGCTTCTGTTTCAAGATTTAGTTGAACTCTGATCTTCAATTTTGAATTTGAACATTTAATGTTGATGACCAGAAGAGCTCAAGTTTTTCCTTAAGCACATAGGAGGAGTCTCTCTCTTCTTTCTTCACACCATAACAGGAAGTTCTTTGTTAACTCTTATATAAAAACACCTTGATAATTAGTACACACAGAAACACAATCGTTCACCATGTACATAGAATGCAAAGTTTATCCTATTAACAAAAGTATAAAGTATAAATTATTAGTATTTACTCTGATTTTTGTTTAATTAAAGAAATTGTAACATATGTAACATAATCTCTTCTAAAATGAAATATACATAGACTGATGCACAATATCATTTGTGGAATACATATTTTAAACTTGATCATATAAATAGTAGAATAAAGATATAATAATATTTTCATTTATTTACTCCACATTTTAAAAATGTTTTATTATTCATTCAGAATTTCAGACAACATATCTCAATGATGTTATCCCCCTCCCAAAACTCCCTCCAGATCTCCCTTTCCCAATTTTATCTCCCCCCCTCTCTTTCTCTCTTTGTGTGTGTGTGTGTGTGTGCGTGTGTGTGTGTCACAATCTTTCTCATTAAAAACATCAAGTCCAGTTTAGATCCATTGATTACTCCAGTGTATGAGGCGTGACCTATAGGGTTGCAGATAGAACAGCTATCAAAGCTGTTTGAGAGAAATGACTATGAGCAGAAATCAAATGTAAATAGCTCTTTGATTAAGATTGGGACTCCACTCTTACTTGTCTTTTTATACTTGGATTTTGTCTGGCTGGAGGTTATACATGTCTTGTATGTGTTGTTAGAACTGATAAGGGTTAATACATATGTCTTTCCTATTATATTTGGAAAGCATGGCTTTCTTGAAGTCATCAACCACTTCTAGTGCTTATAATCTTTCCATATTCTCCTCTGTATAGATCCCTGAACATTTACTCACATAGATATCCCATTTAGGACAAAGAACTCCAATGTCTCTTATTCTTTACACATTGTGAATCTCTGTGTTTTCATAATAATACATACGTTGACTGGGTGGTGGTAGCATACACCTTTAATCCCAGAAAGTTGAGAGTCAGAGGCAGGCAGATCTCTGTTGCTTCCTTAAAATAATTTAAAGATAAATTTTGAGACTATTGCAAGTTATACTTATTATTTACTTTATTATTATTATTATTAATAATAAGTTACTCTTACTATTTTCCATTTATGTTTGCTGTTCATATGTAGGAAGACTACTGCATTTTGTGTGTTAATTTTTTTATCTGACAACTTTTCTTCATGTATTTATCAACTAAGGAAATTTCCTGGGAGAATAATCACTTTATTAATGTATAAAAATTATATCATCTAAAACAAATTGTACTTAGACTTATTCCTTTCCTATTCATACCCCTTTTTCACACCACTTGTCTTCTTTCTCTAGCTAAGTTGTCAAGAACTCTATTGGACAGGAAAGGGCAGAGTATATCCATGTCTTGTTCCTGATTTTAGTGTAAATGCTTTCAATTCCTCTCCATTTAGTATTATGTTGGCTCTGGGTTATTCTAAAATGACTTTGTTACGTTGAGATATGTTTCTTATATCTCTATGACTATCCATGAATTTTATCATGAAGAGATGTTAGATTTTCTCAGAGGTCTTTTCTTCAAGTAATTAGATGATCCTATTGTTTTTGTTATTTATTATATTTCTATGATAAATTATCTTTGTTCATATACAATGTTAAAGGATCCCTAAATCTCTGTGATGATGATGATTGTATCATGACTGATAAACTTTTGTTTTTGAATTTAGCTTGCAAGTATTTTATTGAGAATTTTTTTGTTGTTTCTCTTGTTTCCGAGACAGGGTTTCTCTGTAGCTTTTGGAGCCTATCCTAGAATTAGCTCTTGTAGAGAATGTCTATTATCCTTAGAAACATTGGACCAGAACTTACTTTTTACTAGGATTTTTGTCTGGTTTGGGTATCAGGGTAATACTGACTTTGTAAAATGAATTTGAAAATATTCCTTCAGTATTTTTAGAATTTCATAAAATAATTTGAGAAGCATTGGCATCTGGGAGTCTTACAATGTCTGGAAGAAATTCTGCTCTTAACCTACCTTCTCTAGACTATTTTTAGTTGAGAGATTTTTAAATTATTCTCAATTTTATTCAGTACTCTGCTTTTTTTTGTAGGAGGAGGCTTGTACATTCTGGCTGCCCAGTACTGAAATAATCACACAGAAACCATATTATTTAAATCACTGCTTGGCCCATTAGCTCTAGCTTCTTGTTGACTAACTCTTACATTTTAATTTAACCCATTTATATTAATCTGCATATCACCTTGTGTCAGTGGCTTACCGGCAAAGATTCAGCGTGTCTGACTCTGGTAGATCCATGGAGTCTCTCCTACTCTGCCTTCTTCCTCCCAGCATTCAGTTCCATCTTCTCCACCTACCTAAATTCTGCCCTATCAACAAGCCAAGGCAGTTTCTTTATTCATTAATGGTAATCACAGCACACAGAGGGCACTCCCACATCACATTTGTTTGCATGATTTTGTGTACTTTCTTTGGGGGGGAGGGAGGAAGGATGGATATGGGAGCAGGGAAGTATATATTTCAACTAAGGGAGCCATTTTAGGATTTGCAAGAGACTTGATTCTAGAGGGGTTTTCAGGTCCAAGGAGAGGTCCCCAGATTGTTCCCTGGGCAGCAGAGGAGAGGGTGCCTGAACTGGCCTTGGCCCATAACCATACTGATGAATATTTTGCATATCACCATAGAACCTTCATATGGCGATGGATGGAGATAGAGATAGAGACATACATTTTAACACAGGACTTAACTCCCTAGGTCCAAATGAGGAACAGAAGGAGGGAGAACGTGAGCAAGGAAGTCAGGATCAGAGGGAACCTTCATCCGACGATGGATGGAGATTGAGACAGAGACCCACATTGGAGCACTGGACTGAGCCCCCAAAGTCCAAATGAGGAGCAGAAGGAGGGAGAACATGAACAAGGCAGTCAGGACTGCGATAGGTGCGTTCACCCACTGATACAAGGGGACTGATCTAATGTGAGCTCACCAAGGCCAGCTGGACTGGGACTGAATGAGCATGTGATCAAACCGGATTCTCTGAATGTGGCTGACATGGGGGCTGTCTGAGAAGTCATTGATAATGGCACTGGGATTTGTTTCGTCTGCATGTACTGGCTTTTTGGGATCCTAGTCTGTTTGGATGCTCACCTTCCTAGACCTGGAGGGAGGGGGGAGGAACGTGAAATTCCCACAGGAAACCCTGACTGCTCTTAGGACTGGAGAGGGAGGAGGAGAGGGGGTGGAGGTAGTGGGAAGGTATTAGGAGGAGGGGAGGAAGTGGAAATTTTTATAAATTAATAAAAAAAATAAATAAAATACAATTTCAAAAATAAAAAAACAAAAATAAAACATCTGGTGTTATATACAATAAGATACAGAATGTCATTTTAAATGTTCTTATAGTTCCTATACATTGTTTTTATTAGTTATACAGAGAAAGTTCTATAACTTTTGAAAGAAATGTTGAATCTTTAGTGTTTGAGTGGAAAGTTTTATATAAATCCTTCAGCTCCACTAGATTTTTGCTGTCAATTTAACTTCAGAGTTTCTCTACTAAGCCTTTTTCTGGATGGCATGTTCTTTGGTAAGAGTTGGGTATTGAAATCATCCACCATTATACTACAGTAAAATTGTGATTTTTATGTCTAATAAAACTTCTTTCATGAAATTGGGTATCCCTCCGGTTGATATACAAATGTTAAGAATTCTAATATTCTCTTGGAAGATTTTAATCCTTCAATGAGTATGAATTGGCTTTCCAATTTGTTCTGACTATCTAGTATTTGAAGTCTATTTTGCCAGATATTAGAATAGCTGTGTATGGTGTTTTGAAACAAAGTGGCCTCTAAAGAGATGGGAACTGTTAGGATACATGGATTTTTGGAGTAAGGCTGACTTTGTTGGTGAAAGAGCATCTTTGTGGAGGTTGAATTGGAGGTTTCATATATAATCAACCCACACCTAGTGTCTGAGTTTATTCTTGATGCCTTTAGAGCAAGATATAGAATTTTCCAGCACCATGCCTGCCTGCATTCCACCATGCTCCCTATCATGATGATAATCAACTAAACATTTGAAACTGTAAGACATCATATCAAGTAAACTGCCTTCCTTTATAAGAGTTGCTAAGGACATAGTATCTCTTTACAACAACAGAAACTCTAAGACACTGTCTCCTTGTTTTTTAGTTCTCTTTACTTGGAAAAATGTATCTAGTTTTCTAATCTAATCTGTTAGTCTGTATCTTTTTATTATAGAATTCAGACTGTTAATATTGAGAACTATCATTGAACATTGCTTATTAATTCCTATAATTTTATTGCTCTAGTTTTGTTTTCCTAGGTTATTTTTTGTGTGGATATCTGATCCTGTCTCAATTGTGTGTGTGTGTGGGGGGGTGTTTCATTCTTTTGTTTCTGTTGACTATTTTGGTCTTTAGGCTAGTGTGGTAGCTGTTGGGTTCCTTGTTGGGTATGCTTCTGGAGGTCAGCAGGTATCATAAGCAATGTATATAGGTGAAGAAGAAAGAACAAAAGGGGCAGAGAGGTGGTATGGGAAGTCCTTCTGTCTATGTTTTGCTTTTATTGGTCAATAAATAAAGCTGTTTCTGCCAGTGACTTACCAGAATAGGGCAAGGCAGGAGTTTCAAGCAGGTAGAGAATGTAAAAGTAGGCAGAGTCATGAGACACCATGTAGCTGTCAGAGAAGAAAGATGGGAGCTGCTGGCCAGAACCTTGCTGGAATGCCACAAGCCTTATGGAAAAATATAAAATAATAGAAAATGGTTAATTTAAGATATAAGAGTTAGCCAGAAATATGCTTAAGCTATGGGACAAACAGTATTGCAGATAATATAGTTTCTGTGTGATTATTTTGAATCAGGGCAGTTGGGAAACTAATGGGCTATTTTTGCCAAGTTAGTGGTACCCAACATGGGGTGAACTAAATCCACATAAAACCTGAGAAAGCTTGAAAAAGAAACCTAGACACAAAAGAACAGAGTTAAGCATGGCTTTTTGGTAATAGCATTTTTCTCGGGTAGACTCCATTTGCCAGAAGCAAGCAGAAGCAAGATTCTTCTAAGAGAAAACTTTCTGACTTAGTGGTAGCAGCAAAAACTATGCAGCTCCTTTAAGAAGGCTTCCTGGTTCACATTGCCTCCATGAACTCTGGCTCTTTCAGGAGGCTGAGCTCTTGAATGGGGTTTGTAGGCAGTGTGCTGCAAGTTACTTGGTGCCAGCAAGGGCCAACTAGTTACCAGATTTGAAGTGGTGGGTGTGGCTCTCACCCAGCAGTCTCAGAGGCAGTGAACAGACCTCCACCATGTTGGACTGGGCAGAGCCAAAAGGCAAAGGCCTAACCATGCTGCTTTGTATTTTAAGAAGCAGTCATTATCAGAAAGGGATTATGATATACAATAGGACAGATTCAGATGGAAAAGATCTCTACATAGGTCACAGTGTTTGATAAATGTATATAGTCTTGGGCGAGAGAAAAAAAGAGTATAGAAAGCTATAAAAAAAGAAGTAAATGTTTTCTTTTTTAAGTAAAACATATTCTCTAAAGAGACAAAGTAGAAAAAGTAATAAAATAAGAAAAATAAACCATGTTAACATGGAATATACACAGACAGTCTGGATTATGTATACTATTGTGTTTTCTTTTATATTTTTGACTGCTGAGAGACATTTAATTTTGTGGACTGCTAAGCTAAACCATCATATATATATCAAAGATATCTTGACTTCAAAATTTAAGCCTTAGGTTGTGTTGCTTTGGAAAAGATGTTCTTCTTTTGTTTCCACAGATGATGAGGACCTATGGATTTTTCCAGACTAATGTGGTTTGATGGACCAAGATCCCCTGAAATGTCTCTGTAAAACCCCCAAAAGAAAATTCTTTACCCAATAAAAAACAGAAAGCTGTATGGAGAGAACTATGCCCATATTCTCAAATATTGTTTATATATGTTTGTTTACATTTAAAGAAGAATATGCTACAGAGATGAATACTTTGCATTGGTATGGATATTGGTCTACTGATATAAATTTAAGGGCAATATTGTTATATATATATATATATATATATATATACATATATATATATTCACATTTCTGCACTTTCTTAAGGTATTGTGCTTGTGTAGCTTATTTAAACATGTAATTCATAATTCAGAAATGTAGGTTAATAGAGAGTCATTTATAAGGGTCAAGCTTCTAGTCATGTTAGTTAGATTTTTTAGAAATATAGAGATATATTTCAGTTATATAGATTTTTTTTCAAATCTTTCAGAAACCTTCAGAGTATGTCATTTAAAATATTTTAAAAACTTCGGACTTTTCATGACAGTGAGACACATATGCTCCTGGCAGCAGCAATCTACTTCAAGTGGATGATGGGCACTGAAGAGACTCCTCATGGAGTTTGTTAGCCATTTGAGCGAGAAACTGGTCTTCCCTGAACTGCTTGACTAGACTTGTAGGACCCACAAAAAAATGACTGCTGAAGCTGCCCAAATAAGATGAGACAGGACTTCAAGGTGCTTGTATCATGAGAAAGTCTACCCGATATTCTACATGGCAAAGAAAAATTGACTGACAAACTGCCAATATAGGTGGAACTGTCCTTGAAATTTTTTGCTTCATGGAGAAATCTATTGTCTACTCTGGCCAGGAAGGCTGAAGGTGGGTGTCCACAATGTTAAAGAACTTTGGGTGACTGTTTGATGGCGAAAACCTTGTTAGCCAATTATCTTTAAGAGGTGGAGCCAAGGTAAGGTGTGGTTTTCGGGGACCAGAGAAAAAAACCTGTGCAGTGCCCAGGTGATCTCTCTGTGCGCCATTCCCATGAGACACTGCTGTGCTTGTTTTTCTCATTTCCTGTTTCATGAGTTTTCTTCTTATAATAAATAAAAATATAATTGTTGTATTCTTTAGCTAGCCTGGTTATTTCAACACTTGGAGCCCAACTTATTTGGGTATAGAATTTGGAGCCCTGAGTGCCCACTGTGCTCAGAATGCTTCCTACTTGTCAGGCTCCTTTCTTAGCCTGCCCCACCTGTGGCCTGTGTGCAGAGCTAGAAGTTCATTTGGATAGTGGGTAATAGAATAAATACTTGTGAGATATTATTTATGGATAATTTAAATTGATATAGTTTTTGTACATTGATACAAGTTCAAATTATATTTGTTATTTCTCTTTACAATATTTGTGCACATATGCAAAGTTGTTCTGTCAGGTTGTATACATGCATGTTTCTACCTCTGCTTAGGACATTTTGCATATTGATACAACATTTAGGATATATTTTCTTATTGCATTATATATTATTCTTACCTCTGATCAAGATACTTATACATTGTTTACACTTTAAGGTCATTTTCCTCATTTGCTGCCCATTTGTTCAGAGACTATTTAATATTATGACATGAAGTCTTGGTCTTTAAGTTATACAGGTATCAAGTATTAGGTCAATAATTGTTCATGTTTGTTATATATACAGTAAAATTAATTAGACTGTTTAGATACATAGAGATTGTATTCTGTCTAGATAGGTAATCATCAACCACTTCAAGGATCTGTAGAACATGGCATTTAAATAAACTAGGGTTCTGTTGACATGAGACATGATTGCTTCTAACAGCACCAACCTATTCCTAAGAGAATGTTGAGCACTGACACTCCACTTGGAGTTTGTTCTCTTTTTGACACAATTGGCCTTTGGGCAAGGAACTGTCCATGCATCAACCACTGACAAAGTACATGGTATCCAGAATGGATAAACAGGACACAAGAAAAAAGACTGTCAAAAGACTTACCAAGACAGGGTAAAACAGTATTAAAAAATTTTCTGCCTCTAAAATTGGTCTGTCAGTTACACTAGGTCTTAGACAAAGTTGGTTGCTTCAACATTGCAAATGAAACTTTGGGTGATTGCTCAGATAGTGACTTGTCTCCGTCATAATCTGCTTAATTTGGAAGCTAATTGATTGCACTTACTGTCTAGTCAAGTAATATTATCTCCCTTCTCAGGCCTTCAATGGGGTAGATGATTAGATAGTTATAGTTAACTTCCTCCTTTAGAATCTCTTTTTGCTGTATATCTCTCTTTTTCTGACCCATGAGTCTTTAATTTACCCAGCAATATGTTAGGATTAAAACCGTGGCTTTGACAGCTGGATCTAGCCCATTCCTTAGCTTTCTGTGATTCCAGCCTCATGGCGGAGGTACTGACTGTAATCATGTTTATTGCCACACCTCTATGGTGTTTCAAGATCCCTGTCAACAAGCAAGCTGCAGCAGTGTGCTCACAAACCACACTCATATGCTCCATAGTTGGCCCGCCTGCCTGAAAGAGTCAGAGTTTGCCCTGGCAGGATGGCCCAGAAAGCCAACATTTTAAAATGGCACAGATTTTTTTCCTACTATTGCTGAAATCCAAAAAGCATGCAGTCATCTTTTTGTCAACACCCTTTAAATGTTTCATGGCAGGACCTCTTTAAAGAGCTGCAAAGCTTTGCAGCTAAAGCTGAGTCAGGAAGCCTCTCTTAAAATGAGAGTGCTTGCCTCTAGTAAGCAGAGCAGATCCAAGAAATTGTCGCTACCAAGAAACAATGCTTAATGCTGTTATTTTGTTCTAGAATTACTTCCCAAGCTGTCTCAGGCTTTATGAGGATGCAATTGTCCACATGTTGGCGCCATTCTGTAACATGGGGGCCTGATTATTGGGGTTTCTATCCTTCCCAGTTCCCAGAGCCGGCAAGCCCCCCAAAATTATACAGAGTGTCTACATTAGTGATAAACTGATTGGCTCATTAGCTCAGGCTTCTTATTAGCTCTTATAACTTATATTAACATATTATTCTAGTATATATTGGCCACATGGCTCGATACCTTTTTCCATGGGGCAGATCACATCTTTCTTCTTCCATGATCTGGGCAGGACTATGGAAAGAGCTTCCTTCTCAGAATACTCCTGTTCTCATTTCCCCACCTTTACTTCCTATCTGGTTGTCCCACTTATACTTCCTGCCTGGTTATTGGCCAATCAGGTATTCTGTATTCTGTCAATTATGTTTATTTGAAACATAATTGACAGAATACGGAATTGTCCCCCACCAACATTCTTTGATCATAACTACCAACTAACATCCCTCTATATTAAACATGGATCACCTAGCACATTTCCTGACTCCATGATCCCTTTAAAAACTAATAACACATTTCCAGCAAACAAACTCCAAAAATAATTTGATTCTCTTTATTTCCCAACATTTATCAATTGCCATTAAATCCTCAGCTGAGGATGAGCCCTCTAGAACTAGTACCCTTTTTATGCTGAAATTTTGACTAACTTGATGATGTGAGGTGACCACATTTGTAAAAACATAAGTGTGCCATGATCCACATCTCCAGAAAATAAACTCCAAATACCTCTTCCTATCCTTACCTCTTACATTTTTTATATCTCTCTTCCATGACATTCTTTGAGGCTTGAGTAAATGGACATTAATGTAGATGAATTATTTATGGGTGATAGCTAAATCACATATTCTTGGCACAATATATGTGTGATCAATGTATGGCCTAAAACAATAAAGTTATACCTCCAAAAAAGTGATGGGTGCAACCACTTTTTGTGGTAAGAGAAATCACTTCATGAAAATTCTCAGATGGTATTGTTTATATATCAGAGGGGCAGTGACAAAAAGATTTTACCCATGAAATAAGAAGCATTTGGTGCATTTTCTCAGATTGCCAGGATAGGTGCTACAGGTATGTGAGACCTACCTACAGAGGAAGTAGGTACTCTTAGGAAGTCATGAGATGGTGAAGAAGTTTAGCATATTACTGCAGACTGACTATAAAAAGGGTAGAGGTAATCATTTCAGGTCCTCAGAAAACAGCATTGAAGTTCTGAGTGTGTAGGAAGTACAAGTTCAATCTGCAAAGTGACAGGTCCTGAAAAAGGAGATGAGCCCTCTGATGATAGAGTTACAGTACCTATCAGAGGAGAGGGTAAGATACTATCAGCAAAGTAAATAGCAGTGGAAAGAATTTACCTGGCAATATGGGTAGCCACCATTTTCAGAAGACTGGTTTGAAGTTTCTAAGGGATAATACAGAAGATGTAGGGCTCTAGTAATAACATTAGTAGTGGAAGTCCTAAGGATGGCATAAGGATAACAGGTATAGGCCCTACTAATAGTATACCCAACAGTATTCCTGGGAAATTGGCATTGATTATCCATGGGGTATGGAACAACATAGGCTGTGGTGGCAGCATAGGCAATGCAAGAGCCTCAGAAGACTTCACTTATCTTTTTTTTTCATTTACTTTTTTGAGACAGGGTTTCTCTGTGTAGCTTTTGTGCCTGTCCTAGACCTCACTCTCTAGATCAATCTGGTAATATGGGATTATCCTCTGCATGCTGTGAATACCATTGGTGAATAAAGAAACTGCCATGGCCTGTTGATAGGGCAGAACTTAGGTAGCCAGGGAATACTAAACCAAATGCTAGGGGAAAGGAGGCAGAGGCAGCAAGAAGCCATGGAGCTGCCCTTGGAGATAGATGCACTGAAACTTTGCTGGTAGGCCATAACCTTGTCATGATGCACAGATGAATGAAGATGGGTTAAGTTGTAAGAACTAGCAAATAAGAAGATAGGGTTAATGGGCCAAGCAATAATTTTAAAGAATATAGTTTTTCTTTGACTGATGAGTGGTCTGGAAACAAACAAGAGACCTCTTACAACTGTCTGGCCTTGAACTCACAAAAATCCCCCCTGCTGCTCCCTCTGAAGTGCTGGATTTAAAGGTGTGCTTCACCATTGCCTGGCCAGTTTTCATATTTTAAACATGAGTTCTGGGCATCAAACTTAAGATCTTTAAATGTACCTGACAAATATTTTATCAACTAAGTCATCTCTTCCAACCCAAGAAACATTTTTTCTAACGAAGTAAAAAGTTTTATTAAGTATATTTTTTACAACAATCTTTTATTATTTTACATATCTATCCCAGTTCCCACTTTCTTATATCCTTCCAGTCTCCCACCTTCCCCCAGTCACCATCCACTACTTAGAGAGGGTAAGGGTTTACATAGGTTACAAATACTGACATATCTCTTTGAGACAAGACTGAGGCTGTCAATCCATATATAGGCTTAGCAAGGTGTCCCTCCAAAAAGAATTGGCTCTAAAACACCAGTTCAAGCACTAGGGATAAATCCTGGCCCCAGTGTCAGTGATCCTACAGACTACTCGAGCCACATAACTGTCACCAAGATTCAGTGAGCCTGGTTTGATTCTATGCAAGTTCCCATGTTACCCATCCAGAGTCAGTAACTCAGATCAACTGTTTCTGTGGGTATTCCCATTATGAACATTACCTTTTTGCTCACATTTTCACTTCTCTCTCTTTTTGACTGGTCTCTGGAAACTCAATCCAGTGTTTGGCTGTGAATCTTTGTATCTGCTTTCATCAGTTGCTACATGAAGTTTCTATGGTGACAATTAAGGTAGTCATTAATCTTCTAACAGAGGAAGGCCAGTTCAAGTACCCTCTTCACTATTGCAAAGGGTTTTATCTGGGCCCTTTCTTGTTGATTACTGAGAACTTCCTTAGTGTCAATCTAAACAGAGACTACTTGAGGTAAAAGATCCATGCAAAATATGCTGAGGGTTTGAAGCAGAAGGACAAAGTAATATAAAGGTTACCAGGAAAGACAGTACTTAAAAAGTTGGTAATCAAAAAGTAAGCTGTAGTATTCTATGTCTATCTCACCATCCTAGCCCTTTCACTAATATTTCTTTCACCTTCACACAAAGGATTAATATTTCCCATCTTTGCTCTATACATCAGTCTGTTGTGTACTAAGGCCCTGTGAATTAAAACATTTCAATTTGTGAAATGAGGTCTCTTAAAGACTTGTAAAGCACATTCTTGAATATCCAATCAGAGTTCATTGAGACTCAATAAATAAACAACCTATACATCTCAAGGAGTCCCTGAAACTTAAAAGATGTTCAAAGTTCCTTACTCACAAGTTATCTAAAGTTATCTAAACAATACAAACATGAGGAGAGGAGTTCATGGATTCACCAGCCTGTTGAACCTCCAACGTGTTGTGTAAAGAGACACAGGGATGTAACATTTGTTAGTCATCTCACATTCTGATGTGAGTTTTTCCTTAATGTAGCTGCCTTAGAGTTTTTATGTTCATGTAGGTAATCCCTCACACCGTACTCCTTAAAGTAACTCCAATAAACTATGGGTTTTCCAACTAGTACATTGATAGAAATATTTCTTTTGTCTGTCTTGGGCTCCCTATCTCTTGTGTTAGAATTATCCAGAAAAAGTCATATAACACAATCAAAACCTAGAAATGGGGTGACAGAACCATGATAACTTAGGGAGTGGAGGTTGCATGGACCCTGAAGTGGGTGCTTAGCTGTACAAATAAGGCTGATATGTGTAAGGGCACATATGTTAGAGGGGAACTCTAACATAGCTACTGTTTCTTATGCTGTATAGAATAGTATTCCTTATTGTCATGGTGTTGCATGTTTTCTGGAATGTTTGCTGAAACATGATAATAAAACTGTGTTACATGAGAATACAATGAATTTAGGTTGGCCATAGTACATAGTGGAATTCCTGCCTCATGAATAGAGTCTATCAAATGCATTTACAGAAGCATTAAGAGTGATCGAAGGTCTAGTGCAAATTTTGATGTTTTCAAGGGACAGAAGTATGAAATGCTGCTCCAGGAACTGCATAGCAGGTATAGTATAATATAAGATGTCAAGTGAAAATTTAAATTACTTCCATGGGTTCCCTACTTATATTCTTGAGGGATTATAATATGTAAAGGGAAAGGTTATAGCATCCTTTGCATTGGCTTCTGATTTGGTCAATGAATGGATGATAAAACTATCCAATGAAATGGATAAAACTACTGTGTTCTTTTTCTTATGTATAGTAGTATATAAAATAATAAAACATAAGTTGTCTTTGCCAAAAACCCTTGTTGAAATCATCTGACTAGGAATATCGGGGAAGCACTGAAGAGTAGGGAAAACAGAACATGATAGAAGTTATTGTAAATACTCTCTTAGTGTAACCTCCCATAGAAAAGAAAGGAAGATTTCATGATCCAACATATAGACAGCATTCTTATCACTTGTTCAGTGTAAGAAACTGTGATAGCAACACAGGTTGCAAATTCACAGAGAGGACCAAGAGGTGAGTGGCCACCCACCCACCGGAACACTCCAATCTCTAGATGCTCCACAGTGGGACAAAATCCTAGACCTCTCCCCCACCTGAATCAGATTCTCTAGCCAACCAACAGGCAACTTTCCTGCAGGTAGTCGGCTCCAAAAACCCCACCCTATTGATTGGACCCAGCAAGATACAAGTACTACTCTGCCCTGAAACATATGCTGCAACTACATATACAGGACCCAGAGAGGAATCCTGAAGCACAGGCTGAGATTACACAGAAGGGGGCAAGAAAGAAACTCTGTAATACAGAGGGGGTGGATTGCACAGAGTGGACCAAGAGAGCAAACCGAGATACCAGACCTAGAGATCAGGCCAAGAGAGACCTCAGTGGCTCCTGATACACAGACATTAACAATACGGAGCATACCAAGAACAGTTTCCCAAAGATACTGACAGTCATTGCAAGGGTTGGACCAAGAGGCAAAGACACAGCCATCACCAATCGGAGGAAGGGATGGGTAGGCGACAATGCAAGAATTCACTCAACAACCCAAAAAAGTAACATGGTATCACTAGAACCCAGTGGTCATACAACAAGAAGATTTGACAATCCTAACTCAGAAGAAGCAGAAGAAAACATTTTTAAACATAACTTTATGAGGATGATGGAAACCTTTAAAGAGGAAATTAAAAATTCCTTTAAAGAAATGGAGGAGAAAACAAACAAAAAATTAGAAGAAATCAATAAATCTCTCAAAGAAACCCAAGAAAATAAAAAAAGGTATCACACAGGTGAAGCAAGCAGTTAAAACAGTTCAAGATTTGAAGACTGAAATAGAGGCAACAACAAAAAAATACAAACCAATGGAATTCTGGATATTGAAAATCTGAGTAACAAAAGGTAACCACAGAGGAAAGCATAACCAACAGAATTCAGGGGATGAAAGGGAGAATCTCAGGTGTTGAAGATACTATAGAGGAAAAAGACTCATCGGTCAAAGAAAACATTAAATCCAACAAATTGTTCACACACAACCTCCAGAAAATCTGGGACATCATGAAAATACCAAAACTTGGAATAATAGGGATAAAAGGGGAAGAACTCCAGCTCAAAGGCAAAGAAAATATATTCAACAAAATCATTGAAGAAAACGTTTCCAATCTAAAGAAGAATATGCCTATGAAGGTACATGAAGCTTATAAAACACCAAATAGACTGGATAAAAAAGTCCCCTCTGCATATAATAATCAAAACACATAACATACAGAATAAAGAAAGAACATTAAGAACTGAAAAGGAAAAAAATCAAGTAACATATTAACACATAAAGGTTAACCTATCAGAATTACACCCAAATTCTCAATCGAAACCATGAAAGTCAGAAAGTCCTGAACAGATATACTACAGACACTAAAAGACCATGGATCAAAGCCCAGACTACTCTACCCAGCAAAGCGTTCAATCACCATAGATGGAGAAACAATAGATTACTTGACAAAAACAGATTTAAACAATATTTACCCACAAATCCAGCCCTATAGACAGTACTAGAAGAAAAACTCCAACCCAAAGAATCTAATTGAATCTACAAAACACAGGTAACATATTATATTCCACCAGCAAAACCTAAAGTAGGGAAACACACAAACACTACCACCAAAAAATAATAGTCATTAAAAGTCATTGGTCATTAATATCCCTTAATATCAATGGATTCAATATACCTGTAAAAGAGACAGGCTCATAAAATGGATACAAAAGCAAGATTCATCCTTCTGCTGTATACAAGAAACACACTGGTGGGGGAATATTGTCTATATTCTGTCAATTATGTTTTAAATAAATGCTGATTGGCCAGGCAGGAGGTGTAGGCAGGAAAACCAGACAGGAAGTGGAAATGATGCAAAGAGTGCAGGAGAATTCTGGGGAGGAGGAAGTTGATTCCTCCCACTCCTGCCCAGACCACCAAAGCAGCAGGATGTGAGCTGTCCCACTGGAAAAGGTACTGAGCCACATGGCTAACATAGATCAGAAAAATGGGTTGATCAAGATGTGAGAGTTAGCCAGTAAGAAGCCTGACTTAATGGACCAATCAGCATTATAACTTACAGAGATTTCTGATTGATTTTACTTTAGGACTAAACAGCTGGGGGGCCAGGCAGGACAGAAAAAAAAACCCCAAAAA
The DNA here is from genome assembly GCF_982192425.1 of Myodes glareolus. NCBI lineage: Eukaryota > Metazoa > Chordata > Mammalia > Rodentia > Cricetidae > Myodes > Myodes glareolus. Next base: position 118,266,893 of record NC_142028.1, on the reverse strand, counting down.
ACAGCCCCTCATGTTACAGAATGGCGCCCTACATGGATAACTGAATCCACAGAAAGCCTGGGAACACTTGGGAAAGATTAGAGTAAAGCATTTCAGTTTTCAGTCATAGCAGGAAAAAAGCTGCACTGTTTTAAAATGCTGGCTTTCTGGGACGGCCGGCCTGCCAGGGAAAATTCTTGACTTTCAAGCAGGCAGTCCGGACTATGGATACATTGTTGCAGAATGCTTCCTGGCAAGGACCTTGAAAAGCCATAAGAGCTTTTGACTATTGTCTTCTCCATATTCCTTAGCAAATTAAAGACCCATGTGTTCAGAAAAAGAGAGATATACAGTAAAGAGAGATTCAAAGAGTAAGAAAACCTCTAAATGGTTTACATTGTGTTAAAAATATATACAGGCTAAAGGTTAAAGTTCTCAGAGTTTAGAAAGAAAGAAAGAAAGAACGAGTAGCCAGGGAGGCAGAGACAGATGGATCTCTGGGAGTTCAAAGATAGCCTGGTCTACAGATTTATTCCAGGACAAAGATATGCAGAGAACCTGTCTCTCTCAAAAAGCCAAAAGTTAAAAGTAAAAATAAAAGAAATAGAGGTTAAAATAAAGCTGCATAAAGATGGAAAATACACAGAGAATCTCGATACTGTATGCTATTATGCTCTCTTTGAATTGTTTAAATGCTAAGGAAGGAGCAACAGCTGCTACGAGATATTTGATTATAAATGCTGCAGAATTAATACACGATAAATATTTTGAAGATACCTTGGCTTCAAAATTGAAGTCAAAAGGTATGTTACTTTGGAGAAGAGATTTTGCTTTTGTTTCCACAGAAAATGAGAGGCTCTGGATCTATTCAGTTTTAAGAAAAATCATCTCTGACCAAAGGAGACCACCTGAGGAATATCTGGTAGGAACAGATGGCCTGATATCAGAGTTCTTCATCCAGAACAGGTTCAAGACTGCTGCTTGAGATGATCAAGACTCACAGGATACTACAGTCAGGACTTGATGATATTTTTTTTAGGTCCCCATAAGATTATCAGCGCCCCCAAACAGCTGAAAGTATCCTGGAATACTACACCCACATTCCCAAAAATGGACTATGGATATTTTCCTTTGTTTGTTTTTTTTTAGAGATGGGGAAGTGGTACAGGAGAATTGTCTGTATTCTGTCAATCATGTTTTAAATAAATGCTGATTGGCCAGGCAGGAGGTGTAGGCCCGAAAACCAGACAGGAAGTGGAAATGATGCAAAGAGTGCAGGAGAATTCTGGGGAGGAGGAAGTTGATTCCTCCCACTCCTGCCCAGACCACCAAAGCAGCAGGATGTGAGCTGCCCCACTGGAAAAGGTACTGAGCCACATGGCTAACATAGATCAGAAAAATGGGTTAATCAATATGTGAGAGTTAGCTAATAAGAAGCCTGACCTAATGGGCCAATCAGCATTATAACTTACAGAGATTTCTGATTGATTTTACTTTGGGACTAAACAGCTGAGGGGCTGGGCAGGACAGAAACACAAACAAGCAGGCCAGGCCCCCTCATATTACAATACACTTCAACCTCAATGACAAATATTACCTCACAGTAAAGGGTTGGGAAAGGATTTTCCAATCAAATGGACCTAAGAGACAAGTGGGTATAGCTCTTCTAATATCTAAAACATTAGACATCAAACCAAAATCAATCAGAAGAGGTGGAGAAGGACACTTTATACTCATAACAGAAAATATACATCAATATGAAGTCTCAATCCTGAACATCTATTCCCCGAATACAAGAGCACCCACATATGTCAAAGAAACATTATTAAAACTTAAATCACACATCAAACCCCACACATTTATAGTAGGGGACTTCAATACTCCACTCTTGCCAATTGACCGGGCAACCAGACAAAATCTTAACAGAGAAAAAAGAGAAACAACAGATATCATGAATCAAATGGACTTAACACACATCTACAGAATATTGCATCAAAACAGAAAAGAATATACCTTCTTCTCATCACCTCTTGGAACCTTCTCTAAAATTGACCCCATGCTTAGTAACAAAGCAAATCTCAACAAATTAAAAAAAATAGGAAAAATCCCTGTATCTTATGGGATCACCACAGTTTAAAGTTAGAATTTAGCAACAACACTAATTGCAGAAATCCTAGGAAATTGTGGAAATTGGACAGTGCTTAATTAAACCATCCCTGGGTCAAGGAAGAAATAAAGAAAGACTTCCAGGAATTCAAGGAAGGCACAATGTACTCAAACCTATGGGACATTCTGAAAGCAGATGCTAAAGGAAAGTTCATAGCACTAAGTGCCTACATAAAGAAACTAGTGAAAGCTCATACTAATGACTTAACAGCACACATGAAGTTCTGGAACAAAAAGAAGCAGACTCACCCAGGAGGAGTAGATGACATGAAATAATCAAATTAAGAGCTGAAATCAACAAAATAGAAACAATGAAAACAACACAAAGAATTAATGAAACAAAGAACTGGTTCTTTGAAAAGTCAAAAGGTAGACAAAATATATCCAATCTAATTAAAAGACAGAGAGAAAACATACAAATTACCAAAATGAAAAATAAAAAAAAAGGAAGAGATGAAAAGACACTGAGGAATTCAGATAATCATTAGGTTATATTACAAAAGCCTTTACTCCACAACATTGAAAAATGTAAAAGAAATGGGAAATTTTCTGGATAAGAGCAAGATGAGCTGAACAATTTACATAGACCTATAACCTGCAAGGAAATAGAAGCAGTCATCAAAAGCCTCTCAACAAACAAACAAAGAAAGAAACAAAAAGCCCAGGGGTAGACAGTTTCAGTGCAGAGTTCTACAAGAACTTCAATGAAGAGCTAATACCAATATTCCTCAAAGTGTCCCACAGAATAAAAACAGAAGGAACATTGCCAAACTGTTTCTATGAGTCTACAGTTACCCTGAAAATGAAACTACACAAAGACTTAACCAAGAAACACTATTACAGATAAATCTAACTCATTAACATAGATGCAAAAATACTCAATAAAATGCTGGCAAACCGAATCCAAGAACACATAAAAAACTCATCCACCAAGATTAAGTCAGCTTCATACCAGAGATGCAGGGATGGTTCAACATATGACAGTCTATCAATGTAATCCACCATATAAATAAGCTTAAAGGAAAATAAAGACATATTATCATTTCATTAGGTGTTGATAAAGCATTTGATAAAATTCAACACCCCTTCATCATAAAGGTCTTAGAGAGATCAGGGATACAAAGAACATATCTAAACATAATAAAAGCAATATACAGTAAGCAAACAGTCAGCATTAAATTAAATAGAGAAAAACCTCAACGTGATTCCACTAAAATCAGGAACAAGACAAGGCTGCCCACCCTCTACATATTTATTCATCATAGTTCTTGAAGTTCTGACTAGAGCATTAAGACAACAAAAGATGATCAAGTGGATTCAAGTTGGTAAGAAAGAAGTTAAACTTTTTCTGTTTGGAGATGATATGATAGTATACAAAGGTGACCCCAAAATCTCTACCAGGGAATTTTATAGCTGATAAATACCTTCAGCAATGTGGCAGGATACAAGATCAACTCAAGAATATCAGTTGCCCTCATATATGTACAAATGATAAAGAATCTGAGAAGAAGTCTGAGAAATATCACCCTTCCCAATTGCCACAAATAACATAAAGTGTTTTGGAATAACACTAACCAAAGAAGTGAAAGACCAGTTTGACAAGAACTTTAAATCTTTGAAGAAAGAAATTGAAAAGAAATCAGAAAATGGAAAGATCTCCCATGATCTTGGATAGGTAGAATCAACATAATAAAAATGGCAATCCTACCAAAAGCAATCCATAGATTCAGGGCAATCTCCATCAAAATCCCAACACAATTAACTACTGATCTTGAAAGAACAATACTCAGTATCACATAGAAAAACAACAACAAAAATCCAGCTCATCTAACACAAACAATCTTGTACAATAAAAGAACTTCTATAGGTATTACTATTTCTGACATCAAACTCTGTTATAGAGCTACATTAATGAAAACATTTTGATATTACAGACAGGTTGACCAATGGAATTGAATCAAAGATCCAGAAATTAATTCACACACCTATGAACATGTGATTTTTGACAGAGATGTTAAAATTATACAATGAACAAAATCTTCTTCAACAAATTGTGCTGGCATAACTGAATATCAATACGTAGAAAATGCAAAAAGATCCATATCTATCCCCATGTGCAAAACTCAAGTCCAAATGGATTAAAGACCTCAATATAAATCCGACAACACTGAACCTGGTAGAAGAGAAAGTAGGGACTAGCCTTCAATGCATGGGCACAAGAGATCACTTCCTAAATATAACACCAGTAACATAGACACTGAGGTCAACAATAAATAAATGGAACCTTCTGAAACTGAGAAGCTTCTGTAAATCAAAGGACACAGTCAGTAAGACAAAATGATAATCTACAGAATAGGAAAAGATCTTCACCAACCCCACATCATACAGAAGATTGATCTCCAACATATATAAAGAACTCAAGAAATTAAACACCAAAAATCCAAATAATCCAATTAAAACTTGGGGTGAAGAACTAAACAAAGTTCTCAACAGAAGAACCTAAAAAGGCTGAAAGATACTTAAGAAAATGTTCAACATCCTTACCTATTAGGAAAATAGAAATTAAAATGACTCTGAGATACCATCCTACACTGTTCAAAATGGCTAAGATCAAAAACACCAGCTTATGCTGGAGAGGATGCTGAGTAAGGGGAACACTCCTCCATTGTTACTGGGGATGCAACATTGTCCAATCACTCTGGAAATCAGTACTGCAGTTTCTCAGAAAACTGGGAATTAACCTACCTCAAGAACCAGCAATACCAGTCTTTGGCATATACTCAAAGGATGCTCAATCATCCCACAAGGACATCTGTTCAACTATGTTCATAGCCCCATTATTTATAATAGGCAGGACCTGGATACAACCTAGATGCCCCTCAATTGAAGAATAGATAAAGAAAAGGTCATACATTTCCACAATGCTGTACTACTTAGTGGTAAAAAACAATGACATCATGAAATTTGCATGCAAATGGGTGCAAAAACATCATAAGGAAGGTAACTCATACCCAAAAAGATGAATGTGGTATGTATTCCCTCACAAGTGGATACTAGCTATAAAGCAAAAAAAAAAAAAAAAAAAGGCATATAGTCCATGACCCTAGAGAAGCTAAATAACAAGGTGATAAGGAGATAGATCCGCCTGTAAAGGGGAAATAGACAAGACTGACTTACAAAATTGGTAGCATATGGGTGGAAGGAGAAAAGTGGGCAAAAAGGGGAGAAGGGAAGTGAAGAGGAGTACTTGAGGAATTAGCATAGTTGAGTTGGAGGAAGGACAGAGATGAGAGCTAGGAAAGAAATATTTTTTTATTTATTCATCTATTTATAAAAAATTTCCACTTCCTCCCCTTCTCCCAAAACCCTCCTATTCCCCCCACTCCCTCTCCAGTCCTAAGAGCAGTCAGGGTTTCCTGCCCCGTGGGAAGTTCAAGTTCCTCCCCCCTCCCTCCAGGTCCAGGAAGGTGAGCATCCAAACAGACTAGGAACCCAGAAAGCCAGTACAGGCAGACGAAACAAGACCCAGTGCCATATTCAATGGCTTCTCAGTCAGCCCCCATGTCAACCACATTCAGAGAGTCCGGTTTGATCACATGCTCGTTCAGTCCCAGTCCAGCTGGCCTTGGTGAGCTCTCATTAGATCAGTCCCCTTGTATCAGTGGGTGAACGCACCCCCTCGCGGTCCTGACTTAATTGAAGGAACCATTATAGAGATAACAAGAAACTTAACACTAGAGAATTTTTTAGGAATCCTCAAGGTGAATTCAGCTAAGACCCTAAACAATAGAGGAGAGGGTGCCCTAACTGGCCTTGCCCTGTGATCAGATTGATGAGTATCTTTAATGTCACCACAGAACCCTCATCTAACAACTGATTGAAACAGAGGCAGAGACTCACAACAGAGCACTGAGTTGAGCTCCCAAAGTCCAGTTGAACAGTGGGAGGACTGGGAATATGAGCAAAGAGGTTAAGATCATGATGGGGTTACCCACTGAAACAGTTTATCTGAGCTAATGGGAGTTCACCAACTCCAGTTGGATAGAGAAGAAACCAGCATAAGACCAAATTAGACCCTCTGAAAATGGGTGACAGCTGTATGACTTTGGCAGACTGAGGGGCCACTGGCAGTAGCACCAAGATTTATCCCCACTGCTTATATTGGTTTTTTTAGAACCTATTCTCTTTGAATGGATACCTTGCTCAGCCTAGATAAAGTAGGGAGGGCTTTGAGCCTTCCCCAAACTAATATTCTTTAAACTCTCTGAAGAGTGGATAGGACATGGATTGGGGAAAATGGTGGAGGAATGAAAGGGGGGGAGAACGTGGGATCTGGGATTGGTATGTATAATGAAAAAAGATAGTCGATTTTCTTTTCTAAAAAAACTAAATAAAAATAATAAAAAGTATAAGAAGAAAGAAACTATGATAGTTAAGGAATGCTCAGTGCATGAACATGAACTGTCTGAATTCAGAATGATTCTTATGTACACATAAAGAAGCTTTCTTTCTGACTATGCTGTATATACCTTTTCACTAAGGGTAAAGGCTGTTTTCACAGCTGGGAACCTTCTTACCAGTCAGTTGTTATGGAAAGATATCAGTTGTGACTGTAATGCTGTGCCAGCTGAGAGTGCCAGCACCATGCAGACAGATGCAGGCATACCCAAAATACTGGCAGACACAGGCATCACTCAAAGGAGCTGGCAATGGTTTGCTCTCAGTTCTAGGCCAAAGTAAGGAGCTCTGCTACCTCTACAAAATTAATCAGTGCTGGGAGATGCACAGAGCCTCGTGGGAGCACACCAGGATAAAGAAGGACAGTTAAAGAAAAATGACCGTGGATTACAGAGAAATGAAGAGGTGCTACCAATCCATGTTTACGGATTCCTCTATTCGAGCAACTGGTGCAAGTGATGGGATCTTTACATGCTGTGTTAAACTTTCTTTAGTATTTCCTTGGCTGCTGATTCATGAGACAAATTGACAATTGGTTGAATAGGCAATAGTGGACTTTCGGTGTGCTTCCTTAAAGTTATGTCACAACACTACCCTTTACCATGGGATGGTAGCCTGGGACCTTGATTCATTATCTTGAACATCTTCTGTAAAAAGAATTCTTTTTATATATGACATACTGTTAATCTCTAAATAGTTTGCAGAATTGGAATACCATTTGAGAGATGTAAAACTGTACCAAAAGGGGCAAGTATAGAAAAATAGTTAAATGGAATACAAGGGTCTGCTTGGGAAAAACACAGGTGATACCCAGAAAAACTTCTGAAATAATAAACATTAAAATAATTGTTTGGTTTAAATTCAGACTTGTACACTGTATTGCCAAAAGAGGGCATTCTCACAGACTGTAAAGTTGTAGGAAAATCAGTGTTGGTGGAGGTCACAGGCCCTAAAAGGGAAGCAACTGCTATTATTTTTGTTGTGATATCCCTGCCAAACTGGCTTCTCTACATTTGTGCATTCACTGATAAACCACTTGTTAGTCACAATATGTGGTGTAGGGAAACATCATTTTCTCAATAGGAGTTGTACTGCGGAGATTCACAACCACCAATTACCTCCCTGAGAACAAACAACTGTTGCGTCAACACAGTTCTTCAATGCTTAGCCTTAGACGAATATCTACATCACCCCCTACAAGACTCATGGAACAAAATGGAAAAGGAAGTAGAAAGAAAGTAAGAGATGGAAAAGGGATGGGGTATTGTATAACATTTTTTCTTGGAACATTTCCATTTTGGAGGAAGACTCATTAATTCTCAGAAAGTAAACAACTCACATGCCTCAAAAAGACATTAAAACTAAGAAGATGCACAAGACCTCTTTTTAAAGCTCCAGGAGAAAGCCACACAGTGGTCATCTATGCCTTTAATCTCAATACTTGAGAGGCAGAAGCAGATGGTTCTCTGTGAGTTCAAGGCAGGCTTTCTGAGTTCCAGGACAGTTTCCAAAAGTACATAGAAATACTTTGTCTTGAAAAACAAAAACAAACAAACAAAAAAAGAAAAAAGAACAATCTATATAAAGTACTAAGGACTGCTAAGGAGAAGAGACCCTGTAACCTGTCCTATTGCCTGCACATTGTGCAGGGAGAGGTAGTGCAGCAGCATTTATGAATAACCATCTATGCTAAAATGTGGATTTCTATGATACAGCTGTCTTTGAATTGTCTGTGTTTTTGCATGTAATCTTTAACCCCATAATTATGCCGGCAACCACAATGAACGTAATTCATAATTATGAATTCATGAATTCATAATTCATAATTATGTCAGCAACCATAATGAATGTTATGAAAATGTGGTCTTTGGTAGGGTTGTTTCTTTACGTTGTCTTTGTCTTCCTATCTGTGGTGAGTAATATTTGTTCTCATTTTCTCCAAGAAATGTCATAATAAGGTACTTTTTACATGTCATAAAGAAGCATAAGTGCTTAAAAGAATATCATTTTAAATAGTGCTTTTGATCACAGAAAGAAAAATTTCAGGACTGGATGGAATCAACGCTGACTTTTATCAGAGTTATAAAGGTGACACGGTGTTCACTTTTTAAAACCGTTCCACAAAACAAAAGGAAGGAAATATATCAAATTTATTTCATGACACAAACCAAATGCCTCCACATTTACAATCTTGGCATCCCCCTACCTTATCTCTATGTCCATGGCCTTCTGATTCCATACCACATTCCCCAGCTGGGGCCAAGACTCCCTGCTCTGTCAGAGAACAGACTAACCACCAAAGCCCTGCCCTCAACTGGGGAAGAGACTTTCTCTTCTACTAGAGACTGAGAGAAATCAAAATAGGCTGCCCACCAGCCAGACACCCCTACTCTCTCACTATCTCAGCATCCTCCTACACTATCCTATGTCTTATGTCCTCACAATTGTTCTGCTGCAGCCTCCAAATGGGGGAGACTCCCCACTCTACCACAGATCACTCAGAATACCAGAAGTCCAGGCAACACCAATCAGAAGACCAGAAAGGAAAGAGAAACCAAGGGAAAAAAATCTTATCCAACCTAATTAAAAGATCCACAGAGAATATGCAAATTAACAAAAGTTAGAAATGAAAAAGGGGGACGTAACAACAGACATTGAGCAAGTCCAAAGAATCATTTTCTTGATAGCTACTACTAAAGTTAAATCAAGTGAAGTAACCCAGACCCAGAAAGACAAACACGGTATGTACTCACTTTTAAGCAGAGATTAGCTTTAAAGTAAAGAATAATCAGTAGACAATCCACAGAAGTAGAGAGTCTTAAATAATAAGGAGTGCTTCGGGTGGGGCAATACATGGATCTCCCTGGAAGGAGAAAGAGAACAGATCATGCAGGTGGAATGGGGACATGTGGGAATTGGAACAGGAAAGTTTAGGTAAGGGCAGAAAGTACTTGGAGAGACAACGGGAATTAGTGGGCATTTTGGGGGGTGATATAGAAACCTAGTGCTGTGGAGACTCCCTGGAATGTATGTGAGTCACCCTAGAAAAGTCGCCTAGTAATGAGGGACACAAAGTCACAACAGGGCATTTTCTATGATCAGACAAGGCTCCTAGCAGTGGAACTGGAACATCAACCTAGGCACAAAACCTTAAACCTCCGATATGTCCTGTGTGTAAGATGTGCTGGGGTAATGGTGGCATAGAACACGTGGGAGTGACTAAAACAATGAGTGTTAAAAATTTGAGCCCATTCACCATGAAAGGTAACTCATGCTTAACAGGGTGTAGATGGCCAACAACCAGAGACTGATCAATTCAGAGACCCAGGATAACACCAAGTAAGACTGGTTAAAAAGGAAAATAGTCAAGGAAATGTTTACTAATAATATTCTGCGACACTGATAGATCAGTATATAACCCAATAGTCATGAGATAGACATTGTCCTGCATACAATAAGAGCAGATGCAAAGACTACAGACAAACACTAACTGAAGCCAGAGAATCCAGAAAGGAGAGTGGTAAGGATTCTTGGGTCCAGAGGGGTCAAGGACACCATCAGAACATGATGACAGAATCAAATAAGCGGGGCTCATAAAGGCCAAACATACTGAAGCAATAACCACAGACCTGGATAAGTTTGAGCTAAGTCATCTGCATTTACATTATGGTTACATAGACTAGTGTATTTGGGGACCTCTCACAGTGGGTCCTAATAGTGATACACTTACCCTTTTGCCAGCTCTTGGGACTCATTTCCTCCTATTAGGTTGCCTCATCTAGCTTTGGTATGAAGGCTTTCCAATAATTTACCCTTTTATTTTATCATATCTATATTCTTCCTTTTTCATTTTCAGAGTAGATTCAATAATGTACCCTTTTATCCTATAATATCTGTATCCCCTGTCAACCAAGTCTGACATACCAAACTAAGGCAGGATTAAGCCCCTCTGTCATATATCAAGACTGAGCAAGATAAACCAAGGATGGTCCTGGTTTCCATTCTGAGACCAACACATCTTTAAAGTATATACCAGCAAATTAAATTCGATAGTTTTTTCTGTTATCCAATGTTACTTGCCTGTGCCGTCTTTTTGTCATTAGCATTTAGAAAATTCAAAGTTAATAAAGCATTACACCATCTATTTCTGGGGATCTTTATTAAACCTTTCTGTTTATTAGTATATACTTTAAAGTTCAATTTGATCTTTTTATAACTGCCTGTCCTGTAGATTAGTGTGTTATGTCTGTTATATGCTTTATTACTATAATATGTAATATATGTATTTCTTTTTTTAGAAACATGCTGGAGCATTGTCCATTCTGATTTGTACAGGTATTCCCATGATGGTGCTAACTTTTGGTAAATGTGTGATTACCAAATTATCCTTTTATGAACTCAACGGAATTACCATTTGAAATCTTGAATAGATATCAATGGTGTGGTAAATATATTTTAATTCCTGACTCTATAAAATGGGATATATTCATCTGGCAAACTTCATTCCTTTGTGTACTTTTTGGGTTACTTCCTGCAGGTAGTTGTGTTTGGTTGTATAAAGAACAAATAGAACATTTCTTCATAATTTCCTTGCCTTGTTGCCATGTGATGGAAAATCATTTTTTAAGCCTTTGCTATTGACATGATTTTTCATGAGATTCTGAGACCTCCAGCTCATTTCCAATCAATAGTTGATCAATTTCTTCATTACTTTGTCCTAGAGGACCTGAAAAACTTGTATGGGATCAGATACATGATTATATATATATTCCACATATATCCATATATATATTATTCTTATTCTTGATTATATCTTGTAACTGAATAAACAATAAGTAAATTTTTTATTATTTTTATAACTGAATAAACAATAAAGCCAATTCTGTATCATATGGTTTAATCCAATGATTTTAATAAGCAAACCATCTCTTTCTGCATATTTCAAATCAGTAACTGTGTTGAAAGGTTCCATAAAATTCATTAAACCATGAGAATAGGATATACATCTGATTTTTGAATTCCCAATTTTCTCACCAAATCTGCTGCCAATGATGAAGATGTGAGCTTATTGGTGCTATGTAAAACAGTAAAAGCTTGACTGGGTTTCAATGTAACAACTTAGTTTGGCAGCAGCCTGAGAAGGGGGTCCAGGGCAAGCCCATCAGAAGAGAAGAAAGGAAAACTTAGATTGTATGGTGATGACTCCAGTTGTGTGCAGCTCTGGCCTATGCTGGTAGCTACAATGCCATAGGCAAATGGCTTATTTGTGAATTCATACCCTAAAAGTTGGGTGCCAGGTCAACTTTATAAAATAATGTTCATAAAATTGCTTTTATATACACTGTATTTTTGAAAGATCTTTGAGTAATGTTAAGAACTGTTACATGTTCTGGGAAAGAAGTAGAGATGAGGAATAGAAGGGGAGATTGTAACTTATTTATATTCATGGGATTCTGGAATTTTTATATTGAGAACAAATGATTTTTTAAAATTATTTTAATGTAATCTTGACGAAGTATTAAGAAAATTTGATGTCACAGATACAGCTAGCAAGACCTAGTGGGAGTTTATGGACAATGGACTGACAGCTAGGGAACCTGCATAGAGCTCAACTGGACGCCCTTTATGCAGGTGATAATTATGTGGTTTGATCTGTTGTGGTGGACATGGAAGTGGTACCACAACCTATCCCAGATACAAGAACAGGCTTTTGGGAGTCCATTCTCTGAGGTGGGATATCTTGCTCAGTCTTGATATATGAGGGAGGGGCTTAATCCTGCCTTAGTTTGGTATGTCAGACTCTGTTGACTCCCAAAGGAAGGCCCTCTCCACTCTAAGGATTGGATAACAGATTGGAAGGGGGAGGGAGCAGGAGTAGGGGAGGGAGTGGAACCTGGAATTGGTATGTAAAATGAAAAGTAAATTTAAAAAAAAATATGGAAAAATGAAAATTTAGATAATTCAGGGATTATTTAAGGTGATTATAGTTCAAAAAGTGATAGTATAAGCAGAAGTGGAAAGAGTGATCTTGGATGGCACTTATGAGGGGCAATTAAGAAGTAAAATGTACAATGGCTTCGTGCAAAATAACAGACATACAACGATACCAGCAAAAACCAGACTGTTTCTGGCATAAACATATGGATAAATGGCAACGTTGATAGAGTTAAGAGGAAAGCTAAACAGGGTAGAATGTGAAGAGAAATTTGAATCCATCTGTTCTTTTAATTTTTTAAGTATTTTTAAGTGCATGCTCGTGCGTGTGTCTGTATGTGAATATTTTCACATGAATGAAAATGACTGTGGAGACCAAAAACATCATATCTTCTAGAGAAGGAGTTAAAGGCAATTGTGGCTGCCTGATATGGCAACTACAAATTAAACTAAGGTCTTCTGGCAGAGCAATCAGTATTCTTAATTGTTGAGCCATATCTCCAGTCCCCGTAATTCAAAGATTCTTCTTTGTGTTCTGGTTGTTGTTCACAGGCAGGTAAGCCCCTCTGAAGTCTGTCATTTACCACATTCCAATGGATTTTCCTTTTGTAAGAGAATATGATAGACAATAACCAATTCAATTCAGATGCCGATATTGTGATAATGCAAAACAGGAAAACAGCAAGCCAAAAATTTCTAAAATGAAAATATTTCACTATACAGTCTTGTTTAAAATTAATGTTCCTTTTCTAACACACACTTCTTCTCCAAAAATTTATTGTATATGTACAAAGTTGCAGTTATAATGCGAGGAAACTAAATAATGATTTAATGGAATTTTAAGTAAATTTCAAACTTTTCTTTGATAATATTCTTGTATTAGATCTACATGTACTGTAGCAAGTTCTTAAAACAACATCCTAGGGAAGCTCACTCAAAGAGTAAAATTAAAAATAAAGAAAATTTGTGCAAGTAGTTACATTGACTGAGACAGAGACAGTATTGAAGAAAAAAAAAGAGCTGTTTTTGGAGTCTTACAGGTTGGTTCTTTATAGTGCATTGTTCAATATGAACCTCAATATCTGAAATTGTATACATACAATTTAAGTGGAATTTAATTTAGGAAATCTGGAAACTTAACATGTAACCAGAAGCACACCAAAATACCATAGAGACAAAAATTCAATAAAAATTCAACATGCTTCTTGTATGTTTCTGTGACAAGTGCAGTTGAAGATGAGTCCAGGGACAGAAGATCAGCCCAAGTTCTGTTCAGATCATTACACATCCACACAGGAAAAAAAAAACTCTGTAGTTTCTGGAATGCTTGTGATCTGCTGATAAAATGCCGGTACACTTTAGCTTACCCTATGTGTATAAATCTCAGCTGTTCTTTATGGTGATAAAATGGGGGAGAGTCACACATCTTGAGTTGCAAAATTTCATCTGACCTAAACTATACTTGGCCTTTGTTTTAATCATATACCATGAGGGTCACTGATGGGCCTTTGCTCATTTCTTCCCAGTGTTTAAAAACAATGTTGACACAGACGCCTCTTTTCTAGTTGTGGTCTTCAGAATCTGTTTCATACTCTACAAGGAGGAAGGAAATAGTTTTATACTGAAGGAACTGCAAATGCGTGATGAGAACCATGGGGATGAAGCTTTAACGTAAGTAAGACTTGCCTGAAAGAACTTCTTCATAGGTTGAATTAAACTAAACATAGAGAGATGGCTAAAACAAAGGCCTAGTATACTTTAGATGAAATTTAAAAACTCAAGGTGTGTGTATATATATGACTATATTATAAAATAAGATTAAACATAGATTGAGAAGTATCATTTAATAATTTTCATTTTAAAATGTAATAAATTGTTTTAGCTATAACACTTATACATCCTCATGAAAAAATTATCTATTAGATAAATTTAAGGTAAATATTTTTAAAATTTTGATTTTCGACCCGTAATCTAGTCAGCAGTCAGATTTTCTATGTGTGTATATGTGTGTTTAACAATATTAAACATGTCTACATGCCTACATCCATAGTACAGAATTATTTACCTGGGAGTCTAAATGTCAGAAATTGGGGTAATTTAGGGTCATATTTGTTAGTATTACCTTATAATTGCATGATTTACTGGATCTAAATGACCCATTAGTGACGGAATGTGGGATGCAGGTCACATGACTCTATCAATCTTCTTTAAAAGGCATAAATTGACAGTTTTCAGTTAGTTATGCATGATAGGTAAGACCATGTAAAATAGAGCAAGCATATACAAACAGAATTACAATTTTTTCTCTCAAATCCTTAAATCCTTTTCCTAGTATTATTTTGGATTTTATAGAGTTTTAAAAAGGAATTATATATGTGATTAAAGTAAAAGAATGCAAGAAAATATTCAAAATAACAAAAGTAGATATTATCTAGTAATTATAGCAACAGCTAAAACAGATTAGATTTCTGATGAAAAGTCAGGGTCACTGTATAGACAATGACTAAATTGAAACACCAAGGGTTTTTAGTAACCTTATTTGATATGATCAATGTGGAGGGCAGTCCATGGTGATCAACCAGTAACATGACAGTGAAAAGGAACAGAACACACTCAGGATGATCAAGTACTTAGGGTCAAGTGTTCACCTTAAAACAACATAGTAGGATTCTGGAGAATGTCTGGAGATGCCAAAAGAATCATAGAAAACCAAAGGTCAAAATCTCATCAAAAATAGTATTCTGAAGAGTCTGACCAATATTTACTTTAGGAGGTCTTTGAGCAGATATCATGCACGTGTAACAACGACAAAAGGCTGGGTATGGCATGGCACCATTTTCAGTGAAAGTTAGGAAGAATCAGGTTTTGTTGTCATATCAACTGTGAAAAAAACAATTTTCTGAGATCTTTGGATTTATAATTGCGGAATAATAAAATAGTTTATCCATTAATCTTGGTAATAAAAAGGGGGAAAGTAGCAAAAGAATACAGTCCAAAGTTGTTGGTACTAGATTTTTTATATGAAATACCTTTTCAAATCTTTCAGATTTAAGAAGAAACAGCTTTGATCATTGACCACTTGTTATTTATACAGGTGAATTATGGAATGAGTATGCAAAATAGATTATGGAGTATATAATGAATCCTTCAGATTAATGTGGAGTTTATTTTTAAACATGGGTTGTTATGTTGTAGTGCAGTGGAAGTATTTTACACCCAATAGTACTTTACTATTGGAAGTAGAGTGGTTCCTTACGTGAAGATTTGCAAGAAGATCTGTGAACTTTTTTTATGGCGAATTTCTAGCATAGGCTTTTGTTATTTACACTGAGTAGGACATGTTGCTAAATGGAATGTGTAATATAAAACAGAAGTTTGCTTTTACATTTCAAGTAGCTATTTAGATACCTGATCTCTAGTGCATTATTGTTTGATTTGAAAGGGTTTCTCTTTTCATTTCTATCTAGTTTCCATTACTCACACTCCATGTCAGGCAGAATGTGATAATGGAGGCAATTATACCATTGAGGCTGCAGCTTTGTGATCAGATTTCAGATTCACACCTGAGCACCATTATTTTTCCCTTTGTCCCTTTATTACTTAAGGACTTACTATTTGAAAATCTTTATAGCGCATAAGTAATTAGGGTAGCCAAGAGTACATTGTTAAATTTAAATATGTTTGTTTCATTTTTTCTAGCTTTTTATATTCTAAATAGTTCAATCTTTATATGTTTATTGCGGAGTGTTTTTGAATTTGATAGCACTCTCACTTATTCAGAAACAAAAATCCTACACAAGCAAATAGATTAATAACAAACATACAAGCTAATGCATGGAGAAATAGAAGAGAGAATCCAGACTAGTTAGGAATATATATATTTTCCATAAATCAGTACTAAAGACAGAATGTATTAAATTTTTTTAAATTCATTCCCATTCCAACTTTTTTTCACTTCTAAGGGACAATTTCCTCCTTGGAATCTAATGTTTCATGTACAAATCTCTCAGAGTCACTGCATGAGTAATAAGCAATTATGAACATTTAAGAAGAGGCCTACAGGACAGCAATATTGTTTTGGGAAGAAGGAAATAGATTGTCTTGTCACAGGAGCATTTTTGCATATTTTATATATATAAAACTGTTTTTAAATTTTGTATTTTATTATATGGCTATTGTAGTCTCTTCTTTAAAGAGTTTATTAGAGTGTAAGAACTTTTTTCTTTGATCATAGAAGATGGAGTTCCAATCCTCGGAGAAGGTAAAGGCAGTTACTCCCACTATGGAAGAGTATAATTTGAAGATAAGAGGAGACTTATTCTAGAAAGCTAAGATTAAAAAATATATTTCTTCTATGAATCAGTAAAGCTGTCTCTGTTTCTCAGCAGCCCATAGAACTCACCAGAAGTCAAATCACCTTCTAAAAGTTGTTTGTGTAATGCATTACATCCAAGTTTAATCCTCTTTTCTTGGGCTCAAGGATTTAACCTAAAGTGTGGTTAAAGAGAAATTAGGAAACCAAATGGCACATTCTACCTATCAAAGTGACTGACTCTGTTGTTGTTATTTATGTATTACTAAATGCTGTACACAGAACTCTTTTGTTGGAAACTGCACTTTATGGAAGTTATATTTAATTAAGTCTATATGGCCCTACTTTATCAATAGACCCATGAGCCAGACTCTGGAGGTGAAATTCTGCCGTCCCAGAGGGGCACAAAAACCACCCAGCTGATTCCTCCTCTGCTGTCATCCCATAAAAAGGACTTTCTCATACGCCATCTTGAGCAAAACTCCTCAAACTCAATCTTTCTCACTCTACTTTCTCTGCTCCTCTCTGTCCATCCTCATGACTCCCTTTTATTCTCTATGATTTTATTTATGATCACTTCTTGTCAATTGCCTGATTGTTTCACCTCTTGACTTTTGACTTCTTTCTTTAATCAGATTTTACAATAAGCAGAGAGATCTTGTATTAAAGGTGTATGCTAGGTTTGAGCGAGATTACAGTTATAAACAAGATTTTCAGTAAATAATGCAAATCTCAGGGTTGACAGTGAGAACAAATATCCTGCAGTAATTGGAGCATTGGTTATTGTTTGGGATGGCATTATTTCTTTACAAATAATGACTCCAAGAGGCAAAATGGTTTAGAAATGTTTGTCAGCTTAAAAGACTACATTTTAAAGTAGCACTGACTTATCCTTATGTGTATAGATGTTTGCAACTGTCCTTCTGATGAAATTTATTTAGTTGTTAGTTCTTAGATTAGTTTTTCAATGACATTTTGGGGAAAAAACTAAATATTACATTAAACCAATTTTCAGATTACTGAAAATTGAGAACATAGCAAGAATCATCCCCATTTTGTGATTTACAGGCAAAAGTTTCTTACAGATAATAATAATTCTCCCTGGTTTTTGCTAAGTAAGTATATAAAGGATAAGAGTCCTACAGTAACACTTTAAATATTACTGTAATGTGGAATTTTTCTATATGCTATGAATATGTTTAATAACATTGGTTAATTAAGAAGCTGCTGGTCTATAGCAGGGCAGAATATAGCCAAGCTGGAAGAGATATAGAGAAAATAGGCTGAGTCAGAGAGATGTCATGTAGCTGCTGAAGGAGACAGATACTGGATATTTACTTGTAAGCCACAGCCTTATGCTGTTACATAGATTAATAGAAATAGGTTAATTCATGATGTAGCACGAGCTAAAAATATGCCTAAGTTATTGGCTGAATAGCATGGTAATTATTAGACTTGAGTGATTATTCGGGTCTGAGCAGTTCAGAAACAAATGAACAGTCTCTGTCTACAAAATGGCATCCATACATTTAGGGATAACCCACATGGCCAGCCACACACTTCAGGTATGGCTGTTGCATGTCTGCTCGTGGTTTAGAAGGAAAGTAGCTAAGGCCATCCCTGATGCTCAGCACCCCTGCCTGGGAAAGCAGGTGGATCAGCTCTACTAGGTGTGTGCAATCAGGAAAGCATGGTGGATTCCTGCATACACAGAGACATTTTCTGGCTGTGCAGAACACTGGGATTTGGCAGATTTCACTCTTATTCAGACAGAATAAGGATCATGTGCTGCATGATGCTTCCCAGAGTTGAGGTGGTGAGTGTGGATCCTACCCTACAGTCCTAGAGCTGGCGGTATACTTATTTCTGCCATATTGAAAGGTCAAGAGAGAAGGAGCCTGCTGCAACTACACTGTTTGCCATTTTAAAATGCTCCTTGTCAAAAAAAGTTTTCAGATACACAATAGGACATATTAAGATATAAAAGATCTCTAAACAATACAGAATGTGTTTAAAAATGTATGCATGCTTGGGGGAGAAAGGAAAAAGAATAAAGATAGTTATAAAAAGAAGCAACGTCTTTAAGGAGACAGTAAAAGTAATATAAAAGAATACAGACAGTCAAAGATTCAAGGAGTGAAGAAAAATCAGCCACATAAAGATGAAAAATATTCAAAGAGTCTGGATTGTACATATTATTGTATTTTCTTTAAAATTTGACTGAAGAGAAATTTGATTCTGAGGACTGCTAAGTTAAACCAACATAAAGGTATCTATCTAGGCTTCAAAATTTTGGTCTAAGGATATGTTGCTGTGGAAAAGAGGTCCTGCTTTTATTTCCACAGAAAATGAGAACATGTGGATTCCTTCAAGGCTAATGTGGTTAGATGGAACAAGATCCACTGAAAGGTCTCCATGAACCCTAAAAATACTCCACTCAAAAAACAACAGAAAGAAATTTGGAGAAAACTACACCCAAATTCCAAAATAGATTGTTTATAAATGTTTGTTTTGTTTTCATTTAAGGGGTCAATTATAAATGATTAATAATCACAGCCAATTTCTAAAAAAAAAACCCAAGAAAAACAAAAAATGTAGAGATGTATAATTTGCATTGGTAAGGATCTTGATGTATTAATACAAATTTAGGGTTAATTTTGTTATACTGTATGTTCATATTTCTGCTCTTATTTAAAGTATTGTTTTTGCACAGTTCATTTATAATATAATGTACAATTAAGATTATTTATTAATCTTAATTAGCAGATAATCATCAATAAAAGTCAAACTGTACTCATATTAGTTAGGTTTTCTAGATGTACAGAGATATATTTCAGTTGAATAGGTAATCTCCATATTTTAAAAAGAATTACAGAATATGTTTTAAGAACTTAGACTTTTCTCATTAGTGAGACATGCCTGCTTCTTGAAGCATCAATTACTTCACAGAAGTTGGTGGGCATTGAAGAAACTTGTTATAGAATTTGCCTTCAATGTGACAAGAATAGCCATTTGAGCAAAAAAAGGAAACTTCTTACCTGGACTTTTTGATGGTACACTGTATAAACCAGACATGCAGGATGCACAGGAAAAATGATTGCTGAACTGGCCTAAAGAAGGTGAAATAGCCCTTCAGGGTTCCTACTTCACAGAAGAAGCTGCCAGACATTTTGAAGGAAACAGAAGAAAGTGACTGACAAACTACCAATATGGGCAAAACTAGCTTTCAAATTTTCTGCTTCATTGAAAATTCTGCCCGATACTAAGGTCCTGTAGACTGCAGTTGGATGCCACAATGTTACAGAAGAACTTTGGATGACTGTAAGATATCTCTGCCAATTCTATTTGCTTACAATGAACTTCCTGATTACTTAGGTAATATTATATCCCTCTGGGGTCTTTCAAGAGTTGAAGACACATAGTTACATCTTTCCATAGTTACAATAAAAGATAAATTAGACATAAAACTTTAGACTTACAAAGACAGATGAGATGATTAAGGATATTTTCCTTAATTTGCCAAATGTAAATGGACTAAATATTGTAACTATAATTCTTACTTGATGACTATTTTGTATATGTAATTTTACTATGTTAAAGTTAAAACTTTCCTCAGGCAGAAAAGGGAAGATGATATGAGATTCCCCTTTGTATGTTATCAATATGTTTAATACCTCTGGATAATAAAAAATGTCTTTGGCCTATGGCAGGGCAGAATATAGCCAGGCTGAAAGAAAGATGTATCTACATAGAGAGAGTAGGCCAAGTTAGAGAGATGCCATGTAGTTGCCTAAAGACACAGATACTGGACCCTTACCAGTAAGCCAAAACCTCATGCCGATAAATAGATTAATAGAAATGGGCTAATACAAGATGTAGGAGCTAGCTAGAAATTACCCTGAGTCACTGGGTGAATAGTGTTATAATTGTTTGTGATCATTTGGGTCTGAACAGTCAGTAAATAAATGAGAAGACTCTGTATACACTACTGTACATGGAAATGACATTAGGGAATTATACATATGAATAGACAACTTTACAAAAAAGTGATATGTGGAGGAAATGTATACTTTTACTGTTTCTTTTTTCTTTTAATTTGTTTTTTTATTCAGTTATATATTTTTCCCTGATCTCCTCTCCTCCACTCCCCTTCCCTTTAACCCTCCCCTATAATGCCCATGCTCCAAATTTACTTTTACTGTTTTTAAACAAAAATAGACACTAAAGAAAAACTTTGGGATATCAAAGCTTCATAAAAGCAATATAGAGGTGGTAGTTGTGAGATATATTTATTTATGATATAAAACAAAAAAATGTTAATGGCACCTGTGTTTCTCTCCGTTAACTATTTTAACTGCACGTTGCCTTTTCTAAGATGTTTTTTCTCTAGTCAAGGTATTTTTTTGTGTGTGATTATTGCATGTTCTTCAGGATTCTCCTCAAACAGCAAACTAATGAGTACATCTGTTGAGTTATCTCTAGCATACATTTGGAAACTAACTTTTCTTACTTGTAAAATTTTGCAATCAAGCCAAAAGTGGTAAATTCCATCTGTAAGTTCAGTATTTGTGAGATAGAGACAGGAGGATTAGTGTGAGTGTTAGAACTGCAAGAACTTTATAATAGGTTCCAGACCAGCTGGGTCTGTGCACCAAGACTCTGTCACATTAATACATTTAGATAGATTAAAATGTAGTTACATGGAGTAACACAGGTCAAATGACTCATGAATTAAACCATATAAGTCAAATATGATATATTACTATATATATGTAGAGAGAAGGAGTGAAGAACAGAGACAGAAACAGAGAGAAAGAGCAGGAAGAAAAGAAAGAGAGTACATTGAGATCCAGAAAGTTTGTTAGATTGGCACACATATGTGAAAATTTGAACACCTATGGATATTTGAGACTTGTTAATTGTACTAGAATTAACATAGATTTGGACTTTTCTTAGTATTTTACTCCAAGTACATTGGTTATATAATGTTAATGGTCATTATTAAGTAAATATTTGAGTAAGGATGGCTGCATGACTGAATGGTTTTACACTTCTTTGTTTTTAGTTAGTACTCATGCTTACTATATGACTATAATAGAAACAGATTATCAGGTCATAAGTAGAGTATCTGCTGCCTTACTGAGTTGTATTGCATTTAACAATTCTTCCCTCCCCTACTACAAATGGGTTTGCTAAAATACAGATCACATGGGACATACTTACAGTGAAAATTGTTTCATGTTTATATAGAACAATAACAAGACCTCTTGTGTCTTTATTTGCTATTTCTGGCAACCCAGAATAGGTGATATTACTAGTATCTCATATTAACACACAATGAAAACACTTCTGGGACTTTATCTTATTCACTCGAGTTACCCTGTGAGTTTCTTAGTTTCCATGATTTTCTAGGCTTTGTTTCTAATGTCTAGCATCTTTGGATTTTGCCCTTAGGCTCTGGAGCCTTTTTGTCCAAAGGGCCTGAGTATGGTACTTGATCAGAATCTATACTTTTGCTTGCTTCTTTCTCTTCTCTAACCTGTTCCTTACACTCTCCTCTTGGTTTCTCTTATGATCACCTGTTAGTGGGTCAACTGTAAGTTTAGGGCCTGTACCTTCAAGAAAATTCTACTTTGGAGGAGGTCTATTTTTGAACTAACCTTTAAGCTGTAAGAAATTTATTTGTAATGTGTGATTCTACAGAGCTTAGCTTTCCTGCTCAACATGGTGTGGTTAGTAAACTGCGGTCCACAGAAATGTTCCAATATGATACATTTAGAAGTATAGCCAAACAGGAACTTTGGTGGTGACTTCCTAGCAATGTGATATAGAGTTTCTTGTTAAAGAGAAATACAATATGTTAGGTAGGTTCATTTACTTGACTTTTCTTCTGCTATAGTATTTCTGCAAATATTTAAGTTGGTTTTAGTTTTCTTTTTTTTAAAGAAAGGTTATAGGTTATGATTTGGTCACGTTCTTCCCAGACTGAATTCTTAATTGTCATCTAATTTATCTAACCAGTGTGTCTTGGCTTGCTGTGACTTAGTAAAAAAGAATCCTTGTTCATTTCTTATTTTCTGCCTAGCAATACTTCAAAGTTTAGTATGTTAAAAGAACAAGAATATATTATTTTATACAGATTCTGATATTTGAAATCTTAGACCTATTTTATTGTGTGACTCTGACTCATGACTTACTGTGAGGTTGCACTAAACCTTTCAGCCATGATTTCAGTTTTTGAAGCCTTATTGAGGTTGAAGAATCTACTTCTAATCTCATAAATCTTGGCAAGGGACTTCCATTCCTTTAACTATAAAAGACTGCCAGTAGCATGACATGTCTGATCATTCTGAGAGGATAAAAGCAAGAGGGAGTGAGGGAGAAACATGGAAGAGAGGGAAGGAAGGATGGAGGAAAGAAAAGAGAAATGGGGAGATAGAGACAGAGAGAGGGGGAGGGAGAAGGGATAAAGGGAGGAAGAGAACCTCTTTCCAAGATGAAACCACAATCTTTTATAATCTGCTAGTCTACAGTGGTTTGGTTGTTCAATGAATGTGCTGTAAAATCATCTTGCGGAGGCTCGTTTCCCATCCCAGTGCTATTGGGAGTTCATAGAACTTGTGAGTGACACTACTTAGTTGGAAGACCTTGCTTTAAAAGGGGTATACCTTTAAAAGGAATTATGGAAGCTAGTCTATACTATTATCTGCCTTTGTTTTGAGGTGACACACTTCACATCCACAAAGTTCTCACCTTTATTGCTGTCATTCCAACTGAACCCTCCAAAACTGTGGACTAAACAGCTTTTTTTTTCTTATTAAAACTTCTTTATAACCTTGTGTAATTACACATATGTAGCTGATATATAACTAGAAAATGACATGTCATGTCTTCTACTATGTAGTGTTTACTTGAAGTCACTAAGGCTAACTAATATTTAAAAGGAGAATTGAGCCCGACTTCTTGAGGGAAAGATAATTGGAAAATATGGGTACATTATGTTAATCCATCGAATGAATATTCCCTACAGTTATTTGAATAGGCTGGTTTACTTTTATGTAACAGATATTTAAATAATATATATTACTTACTAGTCTTGGGACTTCAAATGAAAACAGTGAACATGATTAAATTTCTATTATGAAGATATTCATGAGTCACAGGTATAGGGAATCATTTTTATCATATTACCGAAAAGGTAACATTTTTTTTTCTTTTTCTCTACTTTTTTTTTCTTTTTCTTTTTTCTTTTGGTTTATTCAAGTATCCGAAAATACTCTTTCCACTTCCTCCCCTCCTCCCGATACCCTCCCGCTCCCGCCACTCCCTCTCCTCCTCCCTCACCATTCCCAAGAGCAGTCAGGGTTTCCTGTCCTGTGGGGAATCCAAGTTCCTTCCCCCTCCCTCCGGGTCCAGGAAGGTGAGCATCCAAACAGCCAGGATCCCAAAAGCCAGTCCATGCAGACGAAACAAGACCCAGTGCCATTGTCAATGGCTTCTCAGTCTTCATTTGGACCTCGGGGGCTCAGTCAGCCCCCATGTCAGCCACATTCAGAGAATCCGGTTTGATCAAATGCTCATTCAGTCCCAGTCCAGCTGCCCTTGGTGAGCTCTGATTCGATCAGTCCCCTTGTATCAGTGGATGAACGCACCCTTCGCGGTCCTGACTTGCAGTGCTCCAATGTGGGTCTCCGTCTCTATCTCCATCCATCGCCATATGAAGGTTCTGTGGTGACATACAAAATACTCGTCAGTATGGTTATGGGCCAAGGCCAGTTCAGGCACCCTCTCCTCTGCTGCCCAGAGTACAATCTGGGGACCTCTCCTTGGGCCTGGGAACCCCTCCAGAATCAAGTCTCTTGCAAACCCTAAAATGGCTCCCTTAGTTGAGATATAAACTTCCCTGCTCCCAGAACCATCCTTCCTCCCTCCCCCCTCCCATTTCCCCAAGCCATCCCAAATCCTCCCCCACTCCCCTCTCCTTAACCATCTTCCCCTACTTCCACCCCCTCCACCCCCCATGCACCCGAGTTTGAAAGACAATCTTGCCTAGTTCTAATATCCAGGAGGATAACTATATGAGTACTGAACTGAACAGAGAATTCACAACAGATGAACTTCAAATGGCCAGAAGACACTTAAGGACATGCTCAACCTCCTTAGTGATCAGGGAAATGCAAATCAAAACCACTTTGAGATACCATCTTACACCTGTCAGAATAGCTAAACTCAAAAACACCAATGATAGCCTATGCTGGAGAGGATGTGGAGTGAGGGGAACACTCATCCATTGTTGGTGGGAATGCAAACTTGTACAGCCGCTGTGGAAATCAGTGTGGCGGTTTCTCAGGTAACTGGGAGTCAACCTCCCTCAGGACCCAGCAATTCCACTCTTGGGAATATACCCAAGAGATGCCCTATCATACTACAAAAGTATTTGTTCAACTATGTTCATAGCAACACTATTTGTAATAGCCAGAACATGGAAACAACCTAGGTGTCCATCAATAGAAGAATGGTTAAAAAAGGTGTGGAACATATACACATTAGAGTTCTACTCAGTGATAAAAAAAACAATGACATCTTGAATTTTGCATGCAAATGGATGGAAATAGAAAACGCTTTACTGAGTGAGGTAACCCAGACCCAAAAAGAGGAATATGGTATGTACTCAATCATAAGTGGATTCTAGCCATAGTTAAAGGTCTGTGAGTCTTTAATTTGTGATCCTAGAGAAGCTAAATAAGAAGGTGAACCTGAAGAAAATCATATAGAAAAGGTAACATTTTGGAACAGAGACTCTGAAGTCTCTAAATAGACAGCATTGGAAAGCTTTATAAATTTACTAACAACATATCTCCACACAAAAATATTGATTAAAACTCTGTGATTTGGTATGGTGTGCAAACATCTACAACTTAAATTATTTTTAGTTAATAGAATTATTAAGCTCAACATTTTCTGGAGTGTAATTTAATTTTACTTTACCTGTAAATAGAACCTGTGGCAAGAATTCTAGTATAGGAAATGCATTTGGAGACATTTTCAAATGACATGGAAAGAATGGGAAAATAAGGTAGGGTAGGCAAGAAAGCTAGTGCAGGTGGCATTGACAAGCAATTTACTACTAGAATAGCAAACTGTGATAATTATTACTGATAATTAGCTTGACAGAATCTAGAATCAACTAGTAAAAAAAGTCAGGATCTGTCAGTGAGTGATTTTAAATATTGGGTAATGAGGTGAAAATACTCACTCTAAGTCTAGATGATACTCTTCCATGAGCTGGGAACCTAGGCTAAATGAAAATCAGGAAGTAGAGGACTAAAAGGATTTGTTCAGTGGCTAAACATGTGTTTTACTTTTATGGAGGAACTGAGTTTAGTTCCTAGCACACACATTGGGGTGATAGTAATCATCTATAATGACCTCCATTGTCACTGCACACAAGTGCACAGACATTCAAACACACAATTAAATAAAATTTGAATAAATCTTAAAAAAGCAAAGAAAGGAAGAATGGAAAAAAGTAGAAAAGAAAGTGAAAGGAGAAAATGAGCTTTGCTAGGCACTCATAATTCTCTTCTTCCTGACTGTGGATATGTTGTGATTAGCCGCTTCCTTCGCCTGCTGACATGCAATCATACCTGCTTGGCTGATCCCTTCTCAGCTGTGATTCAGAGCTAAAATTCTTTGTCTTTCAATGTTATTGTAAGATACTTTCTAATAGCAATAAGTAGCTAGTGGAGATACTGTGGATACATACCATGCTTTAGCATTATACCTCCACTAAAGCTACTGCCAGAGTCTGAGAGGTGAAGAAT
This sequence comes from Myodes glareolus, assembly GCF_982192425.1. Taxonomy (NCBI): domain Eukaryota; kingdom Metazoa; phylum Chordata; class Mammalia; order Rodentia; family Cricetidae; genus Myodes; species Myodes glareolus. The sequence continues at coordinate 118,240,220 of NC_142028.1, read as the reverse complement.
CTGTCCACAATGTCTGTCCATCACTTAAAGGGGTCACTACTTGGCAGATAAGTATCTGTAGCTAGAAGCATTTAGGCCAGACAATTGGTGAATATTAAGGTCCAAAGATGCTAAAAAGGCACCAAGAGTACATACTCAACTCTTTGGCATTTTAAAAAGCCTCTAGCATGGTTTCACTAATAAGTTCTGTTTAGAGTAAATGAAATAATTAAATTATATAAATCACTGAGTATAAAAATGTTTGGGATGGTGAATAAAACATTGTGTGTAGCTTTGAAATCTTATGAACATTTGTATATAAAAATTCATCAGGACACTTAAGCAAAATACTGATCCTATAAAATTTGCAGTAGTTGCAGTAAATCAGTCAAATTTTATGCCCATGACAGAAAAAGGAAATAAACAGAAAATTGAGGAATATTTAGTCCAGCCATATTTGCATTTCTGAGAACAGAATTAGGGTTCAAATATTAGCAATGTTTGGAGATGTTTGAAAACTCAAAAATGACCTAACAAATCTAATTTTGTGTGTAAAGTGATAAAAATTCCTACTGCACCACATAGTAGGTATCAGAAAGTTGCAGAGTTAAACATTCGAAAGGAATAACAGATTGATTGGTGTGTTTAGTCTCTAAGAATCCCTATTCTGGAAAAGATCTTCACCAACCCCACATCTGGCAAAGGACTGATTTCCAAAATATGTAAAGAACTCAAGAAATTAGACATCAAAATTCTAAATAACCCAATTAAAATGGGTATAGAAATAAACAGAGAATTCTAAAGAGAAGAATCTCAAATGGCCGAAAGACACTTAAGAAAATGTTCAAAATCCTTAGTCATTAGGGAAATTCAAATCAAAACAACATCTTTCACCTGCCAGAATCCTTATTCTGCAGTTGAAGTTTTATTGCCATTGTTTCTACTCCCTCAATAACCAAGCTCCTACCTAAATAGAAAATAGCAACTTGTGCAGTTCTCTTGTCAAAACATTTCTGATGACCACAAAATAGTGTCTTACTTTTGGCACCATAGTCCTTCTGCCATGTACAGACAAACTAACTCTCCAGAGCCTGGTCATTATTTAGCAAAAGTCTGTTCTTAATCTATAAGATTTTGATGACTGATACTCCTCTATGGTTTAAGCTGTACTCTTACAAAACAAAAATAATTACATAGTTGTTGTATCTTTTATAATATTAACATTTTGTAAGGTTTTTTTTTTAACTGAACCCATGGAATAAACAATCCTATCATTGGCAATTTATATCGGAAAATGTTGAGGTACTCAGAGCTTATGAAATTTCCCTTGTCTTTTTCTACTTTAAAAATAACTCTCCTAATATATATATATATATATATATATATATATATATATATATATATATATATATATGCAATAACAATGATAAAGATGATCCCAGAATTAACAGAGAGTGGGGAGAGCTTTAAGGGAGGGTATAGAGGGAGGAGCATGAAGGGAAAAATATCGCATATTTTAATTATGTTATAGTCTAAAAAACATAACTCTGCCTTGTGTTTTTTTAATTCTTGTTTTGTGTCTTAGCGTTTCTCATTATCTTGGAAAATTCTTTACCATTCTTCTTCAACCTTTTTTTTCCTGCCTCTTCTCTTCTCCTTTCTGTATTTTAATTGCCATTATCAAACTGTTTGATGAAGCCCTCCAATGTCAGATTCTTAACATTTCCCAGATTGGTGTGTGTGTGTGTGTGTGTGTGTGTGTGTGTGTGTGTGTGTGTGTGTGTGTGCATGCGTCTGTGTGTACATTTCAGTTTGGGTGATTTCTATTGGAACATCTTCTGAATTCTTGGCCCTCTTGTTTGTATGTGGCATATCTATTAATTGTTCTGACATTCATAAAGTCAACTCTCCCGTAGTTTTTCCTTTTGATTAAAGTTTTGATGATTTTTATTCTTCTATTGGAATTATTAATCTGATTTTGCATGCTAACTCCTTTCTAAAATATCTTTAAAATATTAAGTAGCTGTTTTTAGTACTTTGTCAGAAAATTTTAATGTATTTTCATATCTGTGTCTGGTGTCTCATTTCTTTCTTTTGGCAGCACTACCAAGTTTTGCTTTCATTGAAGTCAGGCTGTGTGTAGAAGGGTACCTAGCAGTTATACTTGAGGGGGCACATCTTTTACCTTTCAGTTTGAGGGATGAACCATTCTTGGCAAGAATAAAGCTGGATTGGAATCTGTTGTTGCTATGGATATTTTCAGTACATTCTAGGTTTCAGAGTTTGCTAGCATTGCTATCTATTTAGGTAATGAATTTTATTACTAATGAATCTTGATAATTTTTGCCTCATTCTTGCTTTTAAGTGATTTTCTTTCTGTTGTGTATCTCAAGGGGGCATTTGTATTCTCGTCACTTTCAAACAGAAATCCATCTTTATTCATGGTGCAACACTTGAAGGAGAGGTGAGTGAGAAGTATTAAAAACTGCTGTGATCAAACCTTTGTTTTAAGTTTTAGTGCTTTGGTATTACTCTCAGCTGTAGATCTGGCCCCAGAATATATACACTGTCCTTTTCCTATAGATAACAGTTATGTATGTATGTATATGAGTATGTATGTATTTATCCATCATCTATCTATCTATCTATCTATCTATCTATCTATCTATCTATCTATCTATCTATCTATCTATCTATCCATCCATCCATCCATCCATCCATCCATCCATCCATCCATCCATCCATCCATCCATCTATCTATCTATCTATCTATCTATCTATCTATCTATCTATCCACAAAGGTATTCACCACATTTTGAAACTCTCCCAATTTAAGACTTAGTTTCTGCAGAGGGAGCCTGAAAGGAACACACCCAGGAAAATTGCCTTCCCTTAGCTTTATAGTTGGTTGGCAGCCTAAGAACATTATTCTCTAAGACGCTGAACTAACACACAATAAATGTTCACCGTGTCCAGAATTGTTAGCTTATCTTTTAAGGATAAAAACATGTTCTGTGCAATGTTTTCCTTCCCAAGCAAAAGCTGAAGGCCCACATATGTTTTACGTCCTTAAGTTGAAACACACCAGGTTGGAAGTCAAACAGTTGATTCCAGTCCCAATATTTTTAACATTAAGCACTTCAGCTGATGTGGGAATTCCTTCTCTCTGTGTGTTGCTTTTATTGTAAAATGAATAAAGAAACTGCTTTGAGCCTAGAACAGAGCTAAGCAGGAAAATCTAAACTGAATGCTGGGAAAAAGAAGGCAGAGTCAAGGAGAAATATAGCCCCGCCAGAGACAGTGCCAGCAAAACCCTGCTGGTAAGCCACAGCCATGCGGCAATACACAGATTAATAGAAATTGGTTAATTTAAGCTGTAAGAACTAGCCAATAAGAAGCTAGAGCTAAAGTCCAGGCAGTGATTTAATTAATACAGTTTCTGTGTGATTATTGTGGGGATGAGCAACTGGGAATGAACGGAGAGCTATTTTGTCTTAATGAAAATAATGTTTTTTAGGCACTTTGCTGCTGGTCTGTAATGTTTTTGTCTGTGCTATTCAGGAAACACACAATACTATTCAAAATTAAATTTTATAATTGAAAAGAATAAAATTTAAAAATAAAATCTATAGTAATATGTGTTATTTTTCAAATTAGTTTCTGACATCTCTGAACTTAATTATAAATGAAGTAGCATTAGGTTTTAGGGCCCTGTGACTTTTCTTGCTTCAGTGGGAAGTTTCTTTTAAATGTTTGGTTTTAAGTGTTCTGTTTGCTCTTCCAATAGAGTTTTGATAAGTGGGCTTAAATCTTAGCATCCACATAGTAATTAACAATTATAAAAACTTCATTTTCAAAGGATACAATATTTTTCTCATCTCTGAAGGTACCAAGAATGCATGATAAATGAAGACATGCAAGGGAAACATCCATACACATATAGTAATAAAATGAAACTAAAATAAACTTTAAAACAATATTTAGATTCAATTCTCTTAATAAGTTAAAATTATATAAACTTATTTGTGTTTGATAATCTTTCATATTATTTCCTTTTCCTGAGAGCTACCAGATATCTTGGGCAAAATACCAACAGGATTTAGCTTATGCTATTTGTCTACTCCTTCCTGCTACTCTCAGAGGAAAGCTGTCTCACTGTTAGTCCTCTGCACAGTTAGTGAAATTAGGCAGGCAAGATTGAGGTTCTCATTGCTGGTTTGGTAAGGTGGGTATCTGAATGAAGCTTGTCTGCAGCCAAAAGATGAGCTTTTAAGATAAGGGCTAGATATCTATAGTTGGTCTTTAGTTGCTTAACATTTTACTGTTTCTTTAAACATCTAACTGTGAACACTTCCTTTGTGACCACCCTGACTCCCATTATGAATTTGCTTTGTTCCCAAATGGAGGGAGCTTCCTGGAATTTCATTTATATTTATTTAAGGTAATCTGTTTCCAGTATCTTTAACAAATACTCTCTTAATACCTTTAATCCTTGGACCAAATAGAGTTTAATGAACATATTTCTGAGCAAAGAAGGCATTTTCCTTTTCATATATTTAACAGATGAGAGTGCAACCATGTAATTAAAAGAAATGGAAAATGTAACCATGTAATTAAAGTTGTATTCGTTTATAGATTTCTGTTAGAAAATTTGAATTTTATTTTCAAGAAGAACTGTTCCATCTTGTTATGCTTTTAGTGCACTTACCTAAGAAAATAGTTTTTTCCTGTTCATTATTGTTTATTTTCTCTTTACAACAGCAGTTTTTACATTAGGAAGTTTAGTTGCATCAACATTTTGAGGCTTTTCTTATAAAATGCTGAAATATAGTATTTATTACATTACCCGCTATGCATAACAGTATGACTTAAGGAAGAAAAATGTCATGAGTGAGCTGTCTTCATGGGTTTCACAATTCATGAATGCTGACAGAATGTAGTGCTAAGCATGGTCAACTTACACACACTGAGTTATGCCTGTGATCAGGTGCATTCTCACGTGAACAAGGCTTAGTCACTGTGCTACATCACATATCTAAACATGGCTTATAACTTGAAATTTCCTTCTTGCTCTCAGCCAGCCTCACCTTAAGGACCCAAATTTGTTGTTTCCTCCTTAATAATAATGCTAACAACCCCCCACACCCTGACATTTAGAGAACATTACTGCCTTTAATAGCCATTAATATTTAAAGAGAATACATTAAAATTCATTTAAAGACCATACCTACCCCATGTCACTTCAAAAACTGAACTTTCGGGTTTCAAAGTTAGATGAACTTTTGCCAAATTCTTATTTATTTATTTATTAAAAATTTCCACCTCCTCCCCACCTCCCTTTTCCCTCACCTTCTGCCTCTCCCCCTCATTCTCTAGTCCTAAGTACAGTCAGGGTTCCCTGCCCCATGGGAGGTCGAAGGCCCTCTCCCCTCCATTCAGGTCTATAAAGGCCGGTATCCAAACAAACCAGGCTCCCACCAAGTCAGTCCATGCAGTAGAATCGAAACCCAGTGCCATTGTCCTTGGTTTCTCAGACAGCCTTCATTGTCAGCCACATTCAAAGTGTCCAGTTTGATCACGTGCTCCATCAGTCCCAGTCCAGCTGGCCTTGGTGAGCTCCCATTAGGTCAGCCCCACCATCTCAGTGGGTGGATGCACCCCTCGCGGTCCTGACTTCCTTGCTCATGTTCTCCTTCCTCTGTTACTCATTTGGACCTAGGGAGCTAAGTCCAGTGCTCCAATGTGGGTCTCTGTCTCTATCTCCATCCATTGTCAGATGAAGGTTCTATGGTGATATGCAAGATATTCATCAGAGTGGCTATGGGACAAGGCCAGTTTAGGCACCCTCTAATCTGCTGCCCAAAGAATAATCTGGGGACCTCTCCATGGACCTGGGAACCCCTGTAGAGTCAAGTCTCATGCAAACCCTAAAATGGCTCCCTTAGTTGAGATATATACTTCCCTGCTCCCATATCCACCCTTCCTCCAACCCACCCATCTCATTCCCCCAAACTCTCCTGAATCCTCCCCTTCTCCCTTCTCTCTACCCATCTCTCCTTACATCCACTCCCTGACCCCCGTGCACCCAAGTTTTGCATGGCAATATTGTCTACTTCCAATATCCAGGAGGATAATTATATGATTTTCTTTGGGCTCACCTTCTAATTTAGCTTCTTTAGAATCATGAATTATAGGATCAATTTCCTTTAATTATGGCTAGAATCCACTTATGAGTGAGTACATACCATATTCCTCTTTTTGGGTCTGGGTTACCTCACTCAGTAAAGCATTTTCTTTTTCCATCCATTTGCATGCAAAATTCAAGATGTCATTGTTTTTTTACTGCTGAGTAAAACTCTAATGTGTATATGTTCCACACTTTCTTTAACCATTCTTCTATTGATGGGCACCTAGGTTGTTTCCAGGTTCTGGCGATTACAAATAGTGCTGCTATGAACATAGTTGAACAAATGCTTTTGTGGTATGATAGGGCATCTCTTGGGCATATTCCCACGAATGGAATAGCTGGGTCCTGAGATACGTTGACTCCCAGTTACCTGAGAAACCGCCACACTGATTTCCAAAGTGGCTGCACCGGTTTGCATTCCCACCAACAATGGATGAGTGTTCTCCTTACTCCACATCCTCTCCAGCATAGGCTATCATTGGTGTTTTTGATTTTAGGCGAAACAAAAAACCCAGGATAGCCAAAACAATCCTATACAATAAAAGTACTTCAGAAGACATTACCATCCCTGACTCTATTACAGAGCGACAGTAATGAAAACTGCTTGGTATTGGCACAAAAACAGAGATGTTGACCAATGGAATCGAATCGAAGACCCAGATATTAATCCACAAACCTATGAACACCTGATTTTTGACAAAGGAGCTAAAACTATACAATGGAAGAAAGAAAGCATCTTTAACAAATGGTGTTGGCATAACTGGATGTCAACCTGTAGAAGAATGAAAGTAGATCCATATCTATCACCATGCACAAAACTTAAGTCCAAATGGATTAAAGACCTCAATATTAATCTGACCACATTGAACCTGATAGAAGAGAAAGTGGGAAGTAGTCTACAAGACATAGGCACAGGAGCCCACTTCCTGGGTAAAACCACAGACAATAAGAGCAACAATGAATAAATGGGACCTACTGAAACTGAGAAGCTTCTGTAAAACAAAGGATACTGTCATTAAGACAAAAAGGCAACCTACTGATTGGGAGAAGAACTTCACCAATCCCTCATCAGACAAAGATCTGATCTCCAACTATACAAAGAACTCAAGAAACTAGACACTAAAACTCTAGTTAACCCAATTAAAAAATGGGGTACTGAACTGAACAGAGAATTCTCAACAGAAGAAGTTCGAATGGCCAAAAGACACTTAAGGTCATGCTCAACCTCCTTAACGATCAGGGAAATGCAAATCAAAACAAGTTTGAGATACCATCTTATACCTGTCAAAATAGCTAAAATCAAATTCTTTAAAAGTATTTCATCTCATTATAATTTTGTGTCTCTAACCCTTCTGACTGGAGATCCTTTTTATTGTTATTATTATTAATATTAGTTTATTACTTTTAATACCAATCCAAATTCCCATACCCTCCCCTCTTCTCACTCCCTCCACACCCTCCCACTGCTTCCCCTCCAATCCTAAGTGTTGGCAAGGCACCGTGCCCTGTAGAAAGTTCAAGGCCCTATATCTGACCTTTAAATGTTACTTTATTTATATAACTTATTTATTTTATATCCCAACTGCAGTTTCTCCTCCCTTTTCCCATTTTCTTCATCTAGCTCTGCATACCACCCCTGGCCATTCACTCCTCTTCTGTTTCTTTTTGAAAGGGGCAGGCCTCCCTTGTGTATCAACCAAGCTTGACACATCACATGGCATTAAGACTAAGCACCTCCCCTTCTATTTAGGCTGGACAAAGAAATGTACTAAGAAGAACAGGTTCCAATGATCTAGTCAAAGCATTAGAAGAAGCCCCTAATCCCATTGTTAGAGGTCTCATAAATAGAGCACGCTACACAACTGTCATACAAATATAGAGGCTTAGATCAGTTTCATGCAGGCTTTTAGGTTGTTGGTCCAGACTCTCATTTTCTATGAGCCAGGTTACTTGTTTCTGTGGTGTTTCTGTGATGTCATTGTTCTTCGTACAATCCTTCCTCCCTCTCTTCAGGGGAATTCCCTGAGTTTGGCCTAATGTTTGGCTGTGCGTCTCTGTGCCTATTTCCATCTGTCACTAGATGGAGGCTCTCTGATGACAATTGGGATAGTAACCTATCTGATCACAGGAGACTGCTAGTTCAGGCTAAAAAAACATGTTATTGATATAAAAACAGAAGTACTGTTAAATGGAATCAAATTGAAGATCCAGACATAAATCCACATAATTTGGACACTTGATTTTGACAAAGATGCCAAAATTATACAATAGAAAAAAGAAAGCATTTTCAAAAAATGGTGCTGGCATACATAGATGTTGGCATGTAGAAGAATGGAAATAGATCCATATATATCACCCTGTACAAAACTTAAGTAGAAGTGGATCAAAGACCTCAACATAAATCCAGTTATACTGAACCTGATGGATGGGAAAGGGGAAAGAGACTTGAATGTGTCTTAGGGAACAACTTTCTGAATAGAAAACAAGCAATACAGATTCTAAGTCTGACAATTATTAAAGAGACCTTATGAAACTAAAAACCACTTTAAGCTGTATAAATTTTAATAAGGTAATTTTGAGATGCACTTTATTATGTAGATATAAATTTTGATATTCAAAATTCCTTATATATCTAAATGTACATGAAAAGCCAAGCCTTACTCCCTTCTTTTTCCCGTGTCCTTCCTTTTTGTTTCCTGCCAACAGGCTGAGAACAGAAAGCAAAATAATCTATTAGATAATTTGCCTTTTGTTTTCAATGTATTCCATATTCAGGTTTACCAAGTATTTAATTAGTAATTCCAGAATCTTTTGAAATGTCAAAAGAAATGTAAACCACTGAAAGGGGGGCTAACTCACTATTGACAGTGTTATTTTTATTAACACAGTAGTAGAGACAAGAAGGTAATCAATCAGAAGTATGCAATCATCATAGTGACTAACACCATTTGCAGAAATTTAGAGTGCTCCAGAAAGAAACACATTTACATTATTTTTATAGGGTGATGAATCTGAAAATCTGAATGGCAATGTAAAACTGGTACAATAATAAATACTGTCAAGAATATAATATCCCTGTCAAAATATTGTAAACAGTTCTCTTGTTCCAGAGTATATAGAAGAAAAATGGTGCTCCTTCAATAAAGAACATTCAGCTGTAATGAGAGTATTTTGATACTGAAGATGAACCTGGCAATAGAACTAGAAGAAAGGTACCAAGAAAAGTTCTTGCAAGATGTCGTTTCATTGCCACCTTCAGTGGTCTGCTCAGATTAGTATGTCATCATGGCAGTCATTCTGAACCTTAAATCCTTTTGCTACAATGACAATAATTAGACACTACCAGGAAGGGTGTCCTGGAGGATAAAATTATAATCTTCCTTTAATCTTTTACTTTACACTAAAAGACTTTAGAAAATTCAACAATTTCAAAACGAACATGATTTCTAGAATGGGAACTGCATTCAAATTACACTTCCCTATTTGAATTGATAATACTAAGTTACTAATGACTTAAGTTTTGTAATTTGTGGAATGTGGATTCAACAGTATCCAACGAAATAAATTGTAGAGAGCGATTAACATTTGGTAAATGGGAGGCAGTACAGTGATGATGCCTTCCTAATCATGATGCAATGACAATTGTATCATTATTTAAATAGTAGGAACTTTTAAAATAGCTAAATTTTAATTGTGTTTCTTTTCTTCAGCTCTGCACATTTATCTGTCCATTTTCAGCTCTGTAGAATTAGAAGTCTACTGAAGTGGTGGGACAATTCTATCATCAAAGTCCATGATAGAATTTCATGGAAATTTAGGTTGGGATGTGTCTTACTTAGGATTTCTTTTGCTGTGAAATGACACCATGACCTTTGTGACTCTTATAAAGAAAACATTTTCTTGTGGTGGTTCACTTACAATTTCAAAAGTTCAGTCCATCAGCATGGTGGGGAGGGTGTGATGACATGCAGTGAAACTGGTACTGGGGCTGAGAGTCCTACATCTCACAGGTAACTGGCAGTTGACAGAGACACTAGGTGATATCCTGATCATGAGAACCCTCAAAGTCTGCTGCCACAGTGACATGCTTCCTCCAATAAGACCATATCCGTTACACCAAAGCCACACCTCCTAAAACTCCCACACCCTATAAAATTATGGGGGCTAATTGCATTCAAATCACCAAAACATATAATTTCCAAATGTGTTCCCTTCAGTACAATCTTTAGCCATGAATTACTGTTCTGAGAGACTCAACTTGCCTACTCTTATTTTTGCTACTCTCAGTAAAACTTAATTCTTCTAGTAAAGGAACCAAAATCATCGAGAGGCAAGATATTTCTATATTTCTGAATCTTTCTTAAGATGTTCTTCTTACTCCCATTTCTTTCATTTTGTTTATATGAAAAACTCTTCTGTAAGTTTTAGGCATTAGTTTGGACTAATAGGGAGTGAAGAATATTATTGATCTTTGGTTTAAGCATATAAAAGATCATGTGAGATTAGCTAATTTGCATTTAACCTCATGATCTCAGGGTCAACCCATGTCTTCTTTACAACTTCTCCAATACTTGTTGTCTTTCATTCTCTTGTATTTATGCAAACAGTTGTGAGGCAATACCTCACTCTAGTTTTAATCTGATGATTAACACCATAGACATTTTTTTTACATTTTTCATATTTGTACTTTTCTTTCTAGAAATTATTGCTCAAACCTTTTGCTGATTTTAAAATAGAACAGTTTCTTGCTATTTATTTACTGGAATTCCTTATTTTTGATTCAGTTCATATTCAGATCCATAATTATAGATACAACTTCTGGGTTGACTTTTTACTTTGTTGATAGTTTCTTCCATTGTAAGGATGATTTCTTAGTTTAGTACACCCAAACCATTGTCCTACTTTTCTTGTCTCCTGTGCTTGAAAACGTTAAAAAAATCATTTCTGCCTTGATATCCTAGAGCTTCCCTCCCACCATTTTTGCCTCTGTATATCATAATATCAGGTACTGAATTTGTCTATCATGCATTTGTATGTATTATTGTGTATATTTACTTTGAAAGTGAATTTTAGTCATCATTATGATCATGATGAATAATAATATTGACAGGAATGTTTATTGCATTATTAGCTTGCACTGATGGATAAATAATTCAGGACTCTGCTACACTGAGTTATGTCCCCAGTTTTTCACTACCAGTTGATGTAGTTGTTGCCTTTTGCCTCTTTTTCTCAGTATCTAATTCTAACATACTCTTGGAATCTTTGCTGAAAATGTGATGCCTGTTAAGTACAAGGACGTAATTTGAAGGCTTGTATGAGATGGTCTATAGTTTGTTTTCATGCCAGTTTGAGTTATCTTTAGTCACTACAGTTTTGGAGAAAATTTTCATTTCTTTATGCACTTGGGAAATGTTATGGCTCCACACATATCTTAGTTATTGTTTCTAGCACCATCATTAAAACACAATTACCATAAACAACTTGTAGATGAAAGTGTTTGTTTTAATTTACAGCTTTTAGGTAACTCTTTATTGCTTTGGGAACTTGGAGCCAGAAATAAATGGGGTAGGTACCTGAAGTAGGACCTTTTTCAGAGGCCAATAGGGAGTGATTTTTACTGGCTTATTCTGTATGGCTTGGTGAATTTGCTCACGTTCATCACCCAGCCTAGGCATGTCACCACCCAGAGTTCTCTGAACCTTCCCAACATCAATAATCAATCAAGAAAATGCACCACATTTTTGCACACAGATTTATTTGAAATGAAAATTTTTTCAGTTGAAGTTCCCTCTTCCTAGATGACTCCAGTTTGTCAAGGGGATATACTGTCAGCATAGTAGACCCCTTGAAAACTTGACAAGTAAATCACTTGTTAATCTTTAGTCTTTCCTAACTTATTTATCCACAAAATCTCATATTAATATTAATATAACAATGTAAAACATAAATAATTTTAAAATTAGTACTATCTTTAAAATTTGGGGTTACTAAAATATCCGAAATTCTTTCTACATTCAAAAACTCTCCACAATATCTAAAACATCTTTAAAATATTTAGTTTGTAAAACTCTTATCATTATAAAATTTCAAAATCTTTGTAAAATACCAAAATATCTCTAAAACATTAAGAGGTTTTTCTGTGGTCCCTATTTTGAGTAGTTGTTCAGGATTTTGCTGAAAATTCCCACAAAATTACAGATTACTGGTATTCTCCTGAGTTGACCATCAGAGGTAGAAGTTAAATTCCTTATGTTGAAGATGTCATGTAAGCCAGACATAGGGCTCAGATGTCCATAAGCAAAATTTGACATGAATTCCTACTCCATGAGGACTATCTTTCATGCTACTAGTAAATAACATGCAAGCTTCCAAAAAAGGAAGCAACCAATATTCTAATCCAGATATGGTGCCTTTAAACTACAACATCAACCAACATGGTACAAAAGTGCAAAGGGTGCAGTGAAGACATATATACCTTAGTAGCAAACAACAACACTGTAAATGAACACAAGACTCATTGAACAGTAGGAAAATAATTCCTCTTACTGGAAACCTAGCCAACTACCTAGAGTTACTGAAGTCATGGATCTCAGAAAAGAACCTACAGCCATTATTTACTCTACCAGCATAATCCTTAACTGTGGAGGGCCGCAACCACATTCTCCATTACAGGATGGTGCTGGCATCTGGTTTCACCACCAGGTGAACAAGATAATGCTCATGTAATTGGTAATTTTCCACTGCTGCATCCCCGCCTACTCCCGAGGCATCATCTGGGTTGATGGGCAGCGGACCAATCCAGGAGTGACACGTCCTAAGCGAGGCTGTTTTCTATATAAGGGATGGGTTCCCCTCATTCTGGGTCTCCGCTTTGGAAGCTTATGCTCTTTCTCTCAAGACGCATTAAAGCTTCTCTGCATAAGGATCCTAAGTGTGCTGTGTTGTTCTTGCTGGTGAGACGGTAGCATGGGATATCTGGTGCTGAAAACCTGAGATGCCGGGGGACCCTAACCACTGCTTGCACTGCCGGAGACCCCTTGGACACAAGGAGGATTCAGAACTGCAGGTCTGTTTGCTCAGAGAGGTATGACTATTCCTGGACTTTTTGATTTTGGGCTTGACTTGTCTCTGCCTTGGGAAGGTTTCGTAGAGGCCTTGCTACTTCTTTTAGCAGTTCTTTTGGGATTACTTTGGAATTGCTTAGAAGATAAATCCTGCCAGGCGATTGTTGCAGAAGGGGAGGAAGTCCAGGATAGCATATCAGAAACTGAGCGCAGTGAGAGGTTGGACGCGCACAAGAAAAGGACAGTCCCAGATAAGAAAAAAGGACCCCCCGGTGGTTCTAAGAAAATAATAATGGGGGAGAAGACTGACCTACAAGGTCAAAAGCTTTCTGATACCAACAATAAGAAAAAAGGAAAGAACAGCAGTTTATATTCTCTGCAGGAGCTCGAAGCTCTGCAAATTGAAAGTGACCATGAAAGTGAGCATGAGAACAAAAGTTCTGGCTCGGGAGAAGAGGTAGAAGAACTAGATACAGAGGAGGAGGCAGAATTAGAAGAAGAAGCGGCTAGATATGAGAGGGAAAGATATCCCCATAATGGGGCACGGTCTTCCAGCGGTAGGGCCATGAGAAGGTTATCCTGAACGGCCCATCCACCTCCTTATGAGCCATGCCCTCCCCCAACCGCCCCCTCCAGTGCCTCCTTATGAGGAACACCTTGGGCCAAAGACTTTTTCATTTATCCCTGACAAGGTCAAGAGAAAGTTGCACCTGGCCTTCCCCGTTTACGAAGGGGAGAACGGGCGGGTGCATGCACCTGTGGAGTACAACCAAATAAAAGACTTAGCAGAGTCAGTCAGAAAGTATGGAGTGACTGCTAATTTTACCTTAGCCCAATTGGACAGATTGGCCTTGACTGCCATGACTCCAGCTGACTGGGAGACAGTTATAAAAGCGTCGCTCATCAGCATGGGTCAATATTTGGAGTGGAAAGCCCTATGGCATGAGGCGGCCCAGGAACAGGCCAGAGCTAATGCTCAGGCCTTAACTCCAGAACAACAACAATGGAGATTTATGTGATTTGAATCACCGAGACCTCCTGAAATGTTGTAGTGAATACCCCTAAAATATAATGTCCCAATTCAGCAGGAAGTAGCCAGAGAGACTAATAACGCCCAAATTCCCTGAAAGATTGTTGAAATGGGGTCCTTTAAATGGTTGCAGAGCAGCAAGCCTGCTTCTCTGAGTTTTGCTTTACTCTGTGCACCAGTATGGACCTAAAATGAATGCAGCTGCGGCTAGAAGGCAGCTGGAGCAGAGCTTTGCTAGGTGGCTGTGGTAAAAGGCACATTGCCCCAGCCCAGTCGGTGCCTAGCCTGGTGGATGCCACAGCAATGCAGTGTGCCTGGAACTGTGAGGGGCTCTGAGGCTGGAGTGACTTTTGCTCTACTTGGCTAAGCTGAACTGTGCTGACTTCAGGCAGGACTGGTCGTAATTATCATAATAAAAGTGCAATTAAGGTTTAGACACAGTAAACAAGCAGTACTGTATTACCTCTATTCATCTCAGGCCCAAAATATAATGATAAGAATGGGCCATAGGCCAGGAAAGGGCTTGGGTCACTCCAAGCAAGGAATATGGGAGCCAATAAATCCTAAACCTAGTATCAACAAACAGGGCCTAGGTTTTTCCTAGGCGCCACTGGGGCAGCACGGCCCATACCATGGAAAACAGAGACCCTCAATCAGTTATCTACCACAGTGGCTACGGCCCTGGATCAGCAGGCTACCATAGATACATCTATTAGAGGTGGAATAATGGTTCTTAATCAAAGAATTGACCTAGTGCAAGAACAGGTGGTCCTGCAGCTTGGAGGTAAACAAATCCTTTGATGTTGCCGGGTGGGGCTGAGCACCCTTTGCTTAACCTTGCCCCTGGCCAAACTTGAGGCCCTGGGCACCAGCAGAATGGTATTAACCAATCAGGACAGTATCCGAGCCTCTCCACCCTAGAAAAGCAGCTGCCGCTTGGGCTTTTCTCTCTCTTGCTTCCTGATCTCTCTGGCTTTCTGCTCTTTCTCTCTCTCTCTCGCTCCCTCTCTCTCTCTCTCTCTCATCCCCCATTCCCCCTTCATCCAAGAGGCTCCAAATAAAGTTGTGATTTGGGAAGGATTCTCGATTTTGTGGTCATCCCTGCTTGCTGGTCAAGAGGTGCTTCTCACACCTAACTATACTCTAAATATTTTCCTTTTACCCCACAGATAAGTATAATTATCAAGGAAACTTCTTTGGAAAAGATTGAGACCATTACAGAGAAATAAACCAATCATATGTAACCCAGTTCCAAATAGATACATTTACAACACCTAAAGGTCAGGGAAGGTTCTGGAAGAGGTGATAGACTGATAGTAAGAGCCAGAGGAACAGGAAGTTTGCTCTAAGACTGTTTGTCCTAGTAATGCAGAAACTACGTCTATGAAGCTTCAGAAATATGACTGCCTAAACATGAGCTGGACATGCACAATAATAGACATGCCAGAGTGGATAGGGAAGAGACCATAAGACTTCAACCCTACATAAAGTGCTATAGGCAACAAAGGAATGCTGAGTGTATTGAAAATAGTCTTTCTCAGGAAACAGCACCAAAATTAGTTGTCCAATACCAAATGATTATATGTTTAACATATGAGTAACAATATACAGATGGAACAAGTTATATTTAGGAATATCTATACATATATATGTATATATATATGTATATGTATATGTATAATATGTATAATATGCATACATATATACTTGTAAAAATTAGTTCAAAGAGGTCTTGTATTTGAAAGAGAGTAAGGGGGTATATATGGAAGACTTTGGAAGAAAAAGGGAGTAAAGAAAATGATATAGTTATAGTTTCAGAAATAAAAGGCTTTTTAAAGATGTTAAATACTTTTCCTCCATAAAGGAAGAACAAAACAATAATCTTAATTAAATTAAAGTAAAACAAAGTTCAACAGTATCAAAAGTTCAGAGTGTTGCATGTTAAGACCCACTCCTAATCCTCAAGTTCAGAGGCTGGGACAGCTAACATCACATCTCAGGCTTGCCATTGGTAACACACACAACTTATTTATTAGGGTCAGGCCAGTTAGTTAAATTCCATGGCAGCCACTGTCTTTAGGGATCATTTTATTGTATTGGCATTTCTAAAATGTTCGAGTCTCCTGCTACAACTGGGGTGCACTTTTTTATCTTCTTGGAGTTCTCTTCAGGGAATCTGATCAAGGTTTCTGGTGCTAAGTATCAACTTTTTTTCTGTGACTCCTTCAATTCTGGACCTTCTACTGCAATTGCAGCTAAAGTTGTACCTTCACCAATTGCCTCTCCTGGCCTCTCTTGAGAGATTCCCGCTCTGTCACAGAGTCCCAAACCTCAGCTGCGCTACATGACACCTTCATGTCTTCAAAACTAGTACCACCTGGGGGACACAGACCGCCAGGTTTTGTTACCAGGAGGAGGTGTAGTCTTGGCCCCATTTGGAGCACAACTTCTGTGTGTTGACCCTGAACAAATACCAGAAGATTTCAACTCTGCTTGTCTCTCCTTAATCACTTATAATTTTTTTAGCTCAAACTAACTAGTATCAGGTGTCCCGTTAAAGCAAAGGTTTTATTTCAGTGGTGCTGGTTTACTGCTAATCATAGCTGATGCTTCAGATCCAACTAATCATACACCACAGAAACTTAATTCAAATTAATGAATGGCTCTAATTGGGTATTTTTAAAATGCATAATGTGAAGACTTATTTTTAGAATAATTTTATTTTTGAAAGCAGAATACACAGATACAGTCTGTAAGGGCATTTAAACTTCCCTTTGAAACTCCACAAGCCACAGGTCATTTCTCTTCATTTGTCTCAATTGTCTTTTCACCCAACTCCACTACTAAACAACCCACCAATGTCTGAGTACTTGATGCATTTTCCATCTCAAGAATCCACAGTCCTTTCACAATCTTCGCAAAAACACACAGACACTTCTGTCCATGTTGGAACCTTGCCAGTAGGCCACAACCCTCATGGTAAAATACAAAATATTAACCCTACAACAACATGTCACAGCAATATTCTTCAACCTGATGCCAATTTCTGTCTTAGGGTTTGTATAACTGTGACAAAACATCATGACTAACTTGGTAAGGTAAGAGTTTATCTTACAGTCTGCAGTCCATTATCAAAAGAAGTCAGTGCAGGGACCTGAAGGCCGGAACTGCTACAGAAGCTATGTGGAGGGAGGTGGTGCATATTGCCTTGCTTTTTATAGATTGTTCCATCTTCCTTCTTATAGAACTCAAGACCACCTATTCAGTGATGAGCCTGCCCCCAAAACTAAATATTACATGGCTCTTTCACATCAATCATCAATCAACAAACTGCACCACAAGCTTGCCAACAGATTATTCTGGTAGGGTCATTATCTCATAAGGTTCCCTCTTCCAATTCTAGCTTATGTAAAGTTGACAAAAAAACTAAGCAGCAGAAAATGGATTTGAGAATTATTATTTTTTATTTCTGTAGATTAGAGTTTTGAAAGGAAATATATTAAGTCCATGTATAGGTAGTATGCATATATTAGCACAGTATTTTAAAAATCTCATGTCTATATGTATTTTACCTTTCAATTTCTTTAATTAACTTTACATGTTTTGGGTTACATTTCTGTCTAAAGTACTTCTTGATGTTTTTCTCCTCATTCTCTCATAGTGTCCCATAGCCCTCCCCCAATATTTCTTCTTCTCCTACTTCATATCTCTTCCTTCTGCTTTTTATTCTCCTTGGTTTCCTCCTTGTTTTCTTTCACATCACCCTCTACCCTAAATTTCTTCATTTATTTAATTTTTCTGCTTTTGTTTTGTTGAAGAAGAAATGAGTATGGCTGGCCTTCCTTCCCTCCCTTCTTCTTTATTTCCTTCCTTCCTTTCTTCCTGTCTACCTTCCTTCCTTTTTTCCCTTCTTTCTTTCTGTTTTTCATCATGAGGCAGTGTATAACTATTTAGCCCAAGACGGCCTTGTTCGTTTCCAGCCACCCAAACCCGAAATAATCACACAGAAACTGTATTATTACAGCACTGCTTAGCCTATTAGCTCATGCTTCTTATTGGTTATCTCTTATATCTTAAATTAACCCAATCCTATTAATTTATGTTTTACCACAAGGTTAGTGGTTGACCAGTACCAATGCATGGGCCTCTTTCCTCCCCAGGGGCTACATGGCATCTCTTGATTCCACGTACTCTCTCCTCCTCTGTCTGTTTGGAATTCCCACATTGCCATATTCTGTGTTGCAACAGGTACAAAGCATTTTTTTTATTAAACAATGGTATTCACAGCATATATAGGGGAATCCCACATCACCACCCCTTTTCGATCTAGGCAAAAAGGAAGGTTTTAACTTTAGCATAGCAAGATTACATTCAACAAAACAGTTATCAAGAAAGAATTATAGTTAGAATGTTTATATCTACTTTATCATTTATAATAACTAATAAAAACTGTAACTACAACTATCTATTCTTCAACATCATCAAAGACTCTAGAAGGATATAATACTACATAAGTAAACAAGGAAGTACATTGTAAGCAACTTCCAAAGCTCTAGAATTGACAGAGATATCTTAGTGCCTGGACAGTCACCAAAAGTTCTTTTGTAACCATGGGGCATCCAGTCTTTAGCCTATAGATCCATAGCATCTTGCAGAAATTTCAAGAAGCAGGAATTTCAAGATAGTTCTGCCTTTATTGGCAGTTTGCCAGTTACTTTCTTCTGTGTCCTGCAGAATATTTAGCAGACTCTTTAATGAAGCAGGAACCCCAAAGGATCATTTCACTTTCATTTGCTAACTTCAGAGGTTACTTTTCTGTGGGTCCTACATGTCCAGTTAATATAGCATACCATCAAGCAGTGCAGGCAAAGCAGTTTCTTGCCCTAATGGCTAACAAACTCAATAAGCAGACTCTTTGATGCCCATCATCCTCTTGAAGTAGATTGGTGCTGCCAGGAACAGATGATTCTCATTGTTATGAAAAGTCCTAATTTCTTAAACATTTTACATGCCATATTCTGTTAGTCGTTGAAAGGTTTCGAGAATACTATCCACCAGAAATATATCTCTGTATTCCTAGAAAAACTAATTAATGTGACTCCAAGCTTGACTATTATAGATGACTATTAATCCACATTTCTTAATTATACATTACACTTTTAAATGAGCTGAAAAAAACACAATACCTTAATCCAGAACATAAATACACATATAATACAATTGTCCTTAAATTTTTGTCAATAGACCAAGATCCATAAGAGTGCAAAGTATTCATCTCTATATCATATATTCCTTTAAATGTAAACAAACATTTAGAAACAATATTTGGGAATTTAGGTGTAGTTCTCTCCAAATAGTTTCTTGCTCTTTGTTGGCAATGTATTATTGGGTGTTCACAGAGATTTTTAAAGGGTTTTGGTCCATCAAACCACATTATCCAGGAAGCAATCTACAGGTTCTCATCTTTTCCAAAGCAACATATCCTGAGACCCAAGTTTTGAAGTCAAGGTATCTTTATAGTATATATGTCAATTTTGCTTACTAGCTCCCAGGATCAAATCTCTCTGTACTGAAAGAAATCAAAAACGTACTATAATATACATATTCCAGACTCTTTGTATATATTCTATCTTTACATGCCTTATTTTTCTTACTCTATTACCTTTTCTACAAGTGTAATCTTTATTTTATTATCTTTAATATTTTAATCAGTTCTATCTGTACTCTTTTATATTATAGCATCTATACTATTTTCCTTCTTAAGCTTATGAACATTTATTCAACACTGTGAACTATTTGTAACTCTTTTTCAACTGAATTTGTCTTTATTGTTTATCCATAATCATTTTGACCAGGAGCATTTTTAAAATGGTAAACAGCTTGGTTGCAGTGGCCCTGGATGCTGACTTTGCTTCTCTCAGCCTTTCAATATGGCAGAGTTACCTTCCCACAAGCTCTGGTGAGAATCATGCTCACCACTTCAACTCTGGTAAACAGTTGGCCCATTCTACCACCAACTAACTTGCAGCACACTTTTCAAAAATCCCATTCAAGTGCTGGGCCTCCTGAAAGAGTCAGAGTTGTGCAGCCTGAACCAAGAAGCCACTATTTTTTATGCTGAAATAGTAAGCCTTTTCTTAAAGGATCTACAGTGTCCCTGCTTGCTGCCAGCAAACAGAGCCTATCTGAAAAAAAATATGACTACCAAGAAACTCTTCTTAATTCTGATTTTTTGTAACTAGAATTCCTTTCCCTGCCTTCTCAGGTTTTAGATGGATGAATTCGGCATATGTTGGCTTGCCAATTTGTTGGCAGAGGCTGTTTGTTCATTTTCCAGACACCAAGTACCAAAATAGTCACATAAAACTGTATTAATTACAACACTGCTTGGACAATATCTTAGGCTTGTTGCTAGTTAGCTCTTATATCATAAGTTAATCCGTCTCTATTAATCTGTGCATCATTATGAGTTTGTGGCCTACCGGCAAGCTTCTGGTGGACTCCCGTGGGTGTCTTTCTCCTCTGGTGGCTACATGGCATCTCCATGATTCTGCATTCGATCTTCCTCTTTCTTCTTAGAATTCCTGTCTTACTCTATCTACTAAGCCACTGGCAAAAACAGCTTTATTCACTAATCAATAAAAGCACCACATATACAGAAGGACTTGCCACACCATAGTACCATACCCAACTTTTTGTATTAATTTTCAGAAAGTTTCATTCTTGTTTATAAAAACTCAACTGACATTTTTATGTTGGTATTTTTTGTATAAACTTACTAAATTGTTTATTGGTTATAACAGTATATATGTATATATATACACACATATATGTGTGTATCTCTCTATATATATCTATATATATATATCAATCTATCTATATAGCTTGAAATATATATATTGCTTGTGAAATCTTAACATTGTCTCTAGACCTGAAAATGCCTAAAATTTAACTCTTCTCTCTAGTTTGGCTACTTGTGATTCCTTTCGGTTTCCTTAATGCTCTGTTTATAACTTTTATTCTATGTTGAATAGCTACCAATAAGAATGCACACTGAATTTTTGTACCTCATTTTATAAGATTGCTTTCAATCACTTATTACATGTTAATTCCTGTGCATCATGTATTACACATGGTTTTGCTGTTGTTAGTTTTAAACAAATTAACAAGAGAAATTTTTATTATTGTGAATAGAACTTGGATTATTTCTATATTATACTTTGTCTGATGCTCTTTCTGCATCTATTTAGTAATTAAAAATTTAGTACTTATTTTTTTCTCCTCTCTCACTTTTCTTGGAGTCATATATATCAGATCATCCTTTATTAAAGGGTTAAACATTATTTTTATAATAATATGTAATGTTTTAAAATCTAATCAGATTTTGGTTTCAAATATTCAGGTGACAAATTAATAATTTATGTTCATCAGAAATGTCACTTTCTCATTTTAGTTACTGCTGTGTCTATTTTGGATTTTGCTACCTGGTTCTATAAAATGTCATTAAATGACTTTCCCAGAAACTGGAGAAGATAAAGGTAGTACATACTCCTCATCATGAAATCTTTTTTTGGCAAAGAATGGAAATCTTTATAGAAAACACAACTGATCAATAGTCAGAATTCTGTAGCACAGTCCTAACTGAGATCTGCATCACAACTACTGCATCTTAGTTTCATGAAGAGGGAGGGGAAAGAGTATAAAAAACAGAAGAACCAAAGCAGCAGGATGTGAGCTGCCCCGCTGAAAAAGGTACTGAGCCATATGGATAAAATAAATCAGAAAAATGGGTTAATCAAGATGTGAGAGTTAACCAGTAAGAGGCTAGACCTAATGGGCCAATCAGCTTTATAACTTAAAAAAAAAACAAAAAACAGAAAAACCAAAAAAATTTCTATGAGATTGTGTTTCCTATAAATGTCAGAGATGTTCCATCCACAAAGTCTCATAGAAATGCTAAACTGGAAAAGAGAAAGAACTATTGGAATCTAAGTAATGCTGAGAATGTGAAAAATCATCTTTCCTAGAGGGTATATCAATTAGCTACCCAATCTTTTACAGTCTGGAAACATATATATGCAAATATACTTACAGTAAGATTACATGGCTATAATTATATGTCTAGGACACACAAAAATACAACTACCACCACCACCACCACTAATATCACCAACAATAACAACAACAACAACAGTCAAAGAAAAAGAGGTCATGGATTTGAAAGACAATATGGTACGTGGATAGTTTAGAAGGAGGAAGTGGAAAGCAAAAAAATAATACAATTATATTACAATTAAAAATTTAAAAATAAAAGAATCATTTAAATCATTACCTTTGCAGAAGTATCACTGAGTCCTGTATGTGGTTTCTCAGAAAAACTGGATGTGCCCTGAATCTGCATTCAATATATGGCATTATTTCTCCTATGGCCACAGTTCATGGATCTGGAAATCAAGCCGTGGACATAGGATTGGTACCATTCTTATTGACCCACTAGAAAAATTTGTTTCTTGTTCTTATGATTTTTTTTTAAATTTTGGACCTAGAAGTTTAGGCTTTGCACTGGTGTAGGGGTACTGGTTGATTTCTCAGTAGGAATAGATATTGTATTGAACTGAAAGCTAATACTTTCCCCTTGTCACTCTTGGCTCTTTACACACTTGAGTCTGTAGACTAAGAAAATAATAACATTGTTAGAAATTGTGCCCTATCTAGTCTAAAAGGGGAACTAGATATCTACTCCACAGTGGACGAAAGGCAATACATGCCTGGCATCTAGATCTTTATTAGTCTATCACTGAACCATATTCTATGATTAAGCTCAATGTTAAAATACACCATTCCAATCCGAACATGACAATAAATGACCCAACACCTTCAGAAATGAATATGTGGCCCACTTTTCCAAGTAAAGAACCAAGAGCTTCAAAGGAACTTGCTGAGATTAGAGCAATGATTAATAGAACACAATTATAAATATCAGCAGAGGTCCCATGACCAGTTAAAAAATAAACCTTGTTATTGCCATGTTTATGATCTATTTTCAGAATACATTTGTTCGTCCTCAATTTATTATGAAGATATTTGTGTTTGTTTCTTAATACATCCCTTTGCCTTGCTATAAATCATTGATTGACAAAATCATTAGTTAACTGTCATTTCATGCATATTTTCATATTTATTTTGTTGAATTTTAAAGGGCTGGGTGGCAGTAGTGGTGCACATCTTTAATCCAAGCACTTGCAAATCAGAATCAGGTGGATCTTTTTGTGTTCAAGACCAGCCTGATCTACAGAGTGAGTTCCAGGGCAGTCAAGACCACACAGAAAGATGCTATCTGAGGAAAAACAAACAAACAAAAAAAACAAAGAAAAGACTAAGTATTCCTCAAGGAACATTGTCATCTGTTCTGTGGAAATAATTAGAAAGACTTTAGGTGTAAAATTTGGAATAATTATATTTATTATATATATTTTTATATATATTATATATATTTATTATATTCCAAATAATAATATTTGGAATACCCAAAATATTAACTTTCTTATTGTCTCTATTTGGAAATTAAGAATGCAGAATATAAAACATTGCTATATGTCTTGTTGACAAAACATGAAATTGTAAAGAATAATCTTTAGTTTTCAATTTTAGTGGATATGAAACAAAGAAAAAATTATGTCTTTTGGTTGGGTTATAATGGCTTTTAGAATAAGAAATAAAGGGAGAGAAGATTTACCTGCAAAACAGCAGTTCCATTTGACAGGTAGTATACAGAGAAATCTAAAGGAGACTCCTTTGATCTAGTATGGACTGAAGACCAGTGGCTCTCCAGAATTTGTCTGGGCCTTCAGTACAAGAAAGAAACTACCGAAAGATTCAGTTGTAGATTGTATGGGTCCTATACAGTAACAGTCTTACCTAAAACTTTAAATAGAAATAACACTCAAGTGCTCTTTTTTATATTAGGTAAATAAATTGTATTATCCATACTACTGAATACAATTTAAGTTCTACTGTTGCTATGAGAACCAGCCTCCAGAAGTGCAAGGTTTGATGGGATCAATAGGGTAGGTGAACTAAGGTTTGTTTTTTTTTTTTTTTATCTGAGCAAGTAAGGGAAAAGACACATGCTCTTTTAATGGCTTCCTTCTGACTTTTCTTTATTATTCTTTGGTATTATGTTCATTAATTTTTCCACTAAAGCTTATATACCCCAACAATTTTTTCAGCCAATATAAAATTACTGTATAGTTAAATTCTATGCCTTAAGTAAATGATTGAAATGACTACAGGTAAAAAACATGATTTTCATTTCTCTAATTTGTTTAAAACAATAATTGAATAAAAGGGTTATTTTACAACACCAGCAACAAGCAGAGCTTAACAGGTTTGGCCACATATTTTGGCTTCAGAGTCAAAGAAAGAAGAATGTGTTAAGGAGTTATACTCTGTGACTAAGAAGGACACCAAGGCTTTACATGTCTCTGGTGAAGCCTGGATTGCCCCAGAGAACGCAAACTTTTGCGGGTGCTAGAGTTGTGGGATACATGTCAAGAAAAGCTAACAGGGAGTGAAACCAGCCCAAGTGAAAAAAGTATGTCGCAGTCAACCAAAGAAGTTGGACATCTGAAGAGCACTTGAACATCAGACATGGAGATACAGATTTGGAGCTTGTCTGGCTGACTTTTGTTTTGTTTTGTTTTGTTTGGTCCTTTATTTCTTTATTATTCTTCCTTAGCTCTCTTTTGTAAGAGTAATGTATATTCAATGACACCATATATTGGAAGTATGTGATATGCTTTTTGATTTTAATTTTATAGAGAATTAAAGCTATGATATTGCATGAATCCACAAAAGAGACTTTGAACAACATACTTTTAGACTGTGATAGACTGTGGGGAGTTATGAAGTTGGACTGAATGTAGTTTTAAGTATAATAAGACTATATGACTGTGGGGACCAGAAAGTAGAATTCTGTGGAATAATCCTTTTGTACATGGTGAAAATGTGTTATTCTTATTTTTAGTAAAAAGATGGTTGACCAATAACTAGATAGAATTTTCGGGACAGAGAAATTGCTAGGAAGAAGAAGCAAGAAGTCTAAGGAGTCATCAGAAGACACAGTGGGAGCAAGCCATGTTGGAAGACAGGTAGAGCCATGAGCAACATGCCAATACATAAATTAATATAAATAGATTAATTTAAATTGTAAGAGATAGCTAGTAATAAGCCTGAACTCTTGGCCAAACATTTATAATAATTATTATATCTCTATGTTGGTTATTTGTGAAATGGTGGGTAGAAAGGAAAATGTTCCCTATAAATTGGCATGTCCATCTACATAAGTCTTTAAAAAGCTTAAGAAAGATTCTGAATATACAAAAATGGAGCCAAATGTGGTTTTCTAGTTTCATGTCTTTCATGCTGGTCAAAGTACACAGACATAGCTCCCAGTTACTTCCTGCAGACAGGAGCTGCTAGTATAGTATGGCCAGAGTGAGCTCTTCCAGCATACCATATACTAAGCTTCATGGCAGGTGTGAATTTTGTTCATGAAGACAGAAAAGAGTACATATATATAGTAAAGATAGATCCAAATGGGGAAAAGAAAAAAATATATAAATAGGTAACAGTGTTTAAACATGTATATAAGCTTGGAAGAGAAAAGAGAAATGAAATAAACTGACTTTAAAATAGTTTAACCATAATGAAGTCTTTAAAGAAAGAATAAAATAAAGGAAACAAATCCTTGCAAAAATGGAATACACAATATACATGTTAGTGTGCTGTATTTGAATTTTCTGATTGTTGATGAAGAAATAACAGCTTCTAAAACACTTTGGATTATGGAAACTTCAGGATTAATCCTACCTATATATTTTTTAAGATATCTTAACTTCAAAATGAATGTCATATAAATATCAATTTGGGGGAGAGTTTCAGCTTTTATTTATGCAGAAAATGAGAGGCTGTGAATCTATTGCAGGTTGATATGAATCAGATTTGATCAAGGAAGATCTCTTGAAATTTCTGACTATAAACATAAAAAAACCTAGAAAAACTACAAGACACATGATATAAATTTTACCTGTTCAAACATAAAACAAAAACATCATCTTAAGCTGACTTTTTGTATAATGCACAGTACCTTTAGACACAATTATTACAGCAAGTCTTATAAAGTAAAACAATTAATTGAGGTTGGCATATGGTTTCAGAGTGTGAATCCATTATCATCATGCTGGGAGCCATAGTAGTGAGAAGGCAGACATGGTACTAGAGAAGGATCTGAGAGTTCTACATTTTGATTAACAGGCAATATAAGGAGACTGTATACGACACAAGGAGCTGTTTGAATATATGAAACCTCAAAGCTTGCCTATACAATGCCACATTTTCTTCAAAAATATCACACCTACTCTAATAATATCACATCTTTTAGTAGTTCTACTCTTTATGGGCAAAACATTAAAACAAATGAGTATATGGGACCATACCTATTCAAACTACCCCATTCCAGCTCTGGCACTCACAAGCTTATAGATATAACATAATGCTAAATTCATTTAATTAAACTTCAAAAATCCCTATAACATATCACAGTATCAACAATGTTTCAATGTTCAAAGTCAAAAGTCTCTTCTCGAATTCTTGCTATTTCTTATCTCTAATTCTCTATAAAACTCAAAATCAAAAAGCAGATCACATATTTTCAACATACAATAACACTGGATATAGATTACTCTTACCAAAGTGAGTAAAGAGAGGATAATGGGGAAATACTGGGCTAAAGAAAGACCCCGAACCAGCTGAACAAACTCGAAATTCTGCATCTTCTTGTCAGATATCCATGTGATCTTCAGATTTCCAGCTGACTGCAACACACTTCTTTCCCTTGAGCTGGTTCCACTCCCTGTTAGCAACTTTTCTTGGCAGGTGTCCCCGTAGCAATGGCATGTCCAAAATCGTTGGGCCTTTGTAGCAATCGAGGTTTTACATTTACAGCTATACTTAATGGCCTCTCTAGGTATCCATTCAGACACACCTCTGACACATACTTGATATCAACAACAAATTGTCACAATTTCTCCTACAAGACCACACGTACTCCAATAAAGTCACACATCCAAATAGTTCCACTCACATTTGGGAAATCATTCAAACAAACAACTATATGGGCGTCATACCTATTCAAACTACCTCACCTTGTGAAAATCACATTTGTTAATGAAAACTGCAATGAAGTTTAATTAATAGTCCACTAAATAATACATTGTGCTTAATATAACAGGAAACTGAGACATGTGGACATTAACTGTCTTGGGAAATGATGTAGAACATGAGAACGTTAAGCAAGGAACAAAAAGTAGCAATAACAGCAATAAGAAATCCAGAAAGATAAGATGAAAAAAGTGAGGATTACCAAAGGTATTATAAATGCCAGATGTCATGTTAGAATTCTTTACATAAGCGAGTGAGGTTTTTCCTCACTGCAGTTTTCTTGTGCTTTACACAGAGGATGCAGCTTGCACACTGCAATAGCACAGAAGTACTGGGCAGCCTGTGTGTTGCTGTGGGTTAAAAAGTTTATTGTGCTACTTTTATTTCATTATACTGTGGTGACTAGTACTAACTGTTAATTTGGCAAAATCTTGAGTAACTTAAGAAACATATTTTGGGGGAAAAACCAGTGGGGAAAAATCTTTACTGCATTAATTGGTGTGAGAAGGCCCATCTTAATCATGTAAAAGACGAGTCCCTGGGTAGGGATCCTGGAATATATAAAATATAAAACATGAGCTGAGTGATTCCATTAATCATTTCCTGGTTGTAGATGTAACGTGAACAGCTGCTTCAAGGTCCTGCTGTCTTGACTTTCTCACTATGATGCACTGTGCCCTTGAACTGTGAGAAAAAAAGACTTTCTTCCTCAGAAGATATGAGTATCTTCTCATAGTAAAATATGAAAATAAGGCATTAGATTTTCTCACAGTTAACTGAAGAGTAGCTCACAGTTATAACCCAAGTGTTTAGGAGGCTGAAGTGAGAAGGTTGATGTGAATGGAAGATAGTCAGTCAAAGTGAGTTCTAAGATAGTCAGGGACTTATAGAGAAAAACAAAGTAACATGAATCCATGTTAGCACTAACATAGTCAGAAAAGCTGACAAATCTTGATGTAAACAAACTGAAATGAAGAGACCCAAAGTCAAGCAGGTCCCATGTTCTCCATCCAGAAATGATACTAGTATTGGTACCCAAGTACAGTTGTCAGCTTCCTCCAGCTGTCTACTTGGACAGCTCTGGAATATCTCTGTTCTCAAGGGATATTATTCCTTGATCTCCGAGTACTGCAGTGAATATTCAGTGTTTTTCCATTAGTAAAGATTAATTAGTTACCGTGTATAATTAAACATGATATTTTATTCCTATGTATGAAAGATTATGAGCCTAATGATAGAATTCTCTTTGACCTACAAATCAAGTTCAATGTCCTCCATAGCCTGACAACATATTTATAAAAACATAACATAGAAATCAGTTGAAATAAAGTGGGCCATTTGAAACTTGATTGATTGATTAATTGATACAATTAATATGGAGCAAGTGTTTTAAGAATGAATGTGGAGAGCCTTTGCCTTCCTACATTACATATTCAATCATTGCTCTCCACCAATATAACCTCCAAACAACCATTTCCAATTATTAATTGGCATCTTTCCTTTTTTTTTGGAAAGAAGTTTGTAGTCTTGTAAATTCTCACCATTGGGTCACAGAAAATATGTTTTCCATATTAAAAGTCTTTTCTCTTGCTTACAAACTGAGAATAATATTTTGTTTTCTGATACATTTTGGAAGAAAGATCACATGTATAACATATTTATTTCATGATTATTTTTGATTGCATATATCCTTAGGCTTGTTAGTAAGAAAGTTTATACTTAGGGGATCAATAGTTATGAAACTGTTTTGATGACTGTCACCTAAGAATGCTATGGTGGTAATGCTGTGCTTATTTACGAACAAAATGAAAGCAATTTAGAGTAGTCACCTTGAGGGTAATCTCTGTACAAGTTAATTCTTTCTATAAGTTTTTCAGTGAGTTGCCATTACAAAGTTTTTTTCTAATCAAAATAACTAGAAGTAGATTTTTGGTCAGTGTCTCTGAGCCCTTCTCCACCCACTGCAATTCTAAAAACTAAAAGAAACACCAGAATGGTCTATTTTCTATCACAAAAGACTGCAAATTTTGATCTTCTAGCTTAATTCACTTCCGTAAGTTCAAGTATATGTCTAATTTGTTCTTTGATATTTTTATACTGAGAAAATATATTTGAAAATGAATATCTGAACCTTTGCATTTACTTATGACTATGTATTTTGTCTATCACTGCCCAATAATCTAATCCAAAATATAATGATTTAAAACAACAATCATGTCATTGCTCATGACTCTTTGGATAAGAAACCATGGCTGGAATTAATTGGGATACATTGACTGTACGTGGCTAGTCTGAACTCACTGATGCATTTGACCCATAGCTTGGATGGAAAAGACTGCTATCTTACTTTCTTAATATCTCAAGGCTGAACCAATCTTTTCTACCATCATAGTCAGAGAAGATAAGTTCCATGGCAAACATTTTTTCCAGGTTCTGTTTGCATAATGACTACTGAATTCCCGTGGTCTGTTTATGGCTCAATAGAGAAATCATGGGGCAGGTTTGTATAGGAAATAGCTGTGGAAAAATGGAGACTGTCTAGGATTACATAAAAAAGTAGTAAAAATGAAGCACAATTGCTAACATGAAATGCATAAAACTGTTTTATCTCTCAGAAAATAAATATGAGATAGGATCATGTGAACATACTATGTCCCATGGAACAAAACTGGCTTGATACCTGCTTTTATAAATGTTTTTGAAATACAGCAGTGACTTTTTATTTATGCATTTAAATGGCTGCTTTAAGTCATAATGGTGTAATTTAATAAATCTTACAGAAACTGCTGTGGTTTACGAAGACTAAAAAAGCCCCAAAATTCTGAGCATTTGAATAAAATGTTTCCTGACTATGAATTATATAAATGACTATTTTTATGTCTCTATAAATAGGTCAATAAGAGTTTAACTAATTACATTTTAACTGTAATTAAGTTTCTGAGCTCAAAATTAAAATGTTTTGCAAATAAAATCTAGTATGATAAAGGTGATGTTTCTGTGCACTCCATCCAACAGTGGTGTTTTCGCTATGAAAGAAGGTTATTTAAAATATTTATACCTCAGATGGCTGTGCATGATTTGGAAGAAAGGGCAGGAAGCTAATCCTTTGCATGTCTCTAGGTGAGTACATGTTATAAATTTTATGAAGTAACATAAAATGCCAAAAGTGAGAATCAGTCCTTCCTGCATATTCCCTCACTTCCCCAACTTAACTCCCAATTTGCAAAGTTCCTTATTCTTTCAGCCTCACAATGTGAGTTATAGAATCTAGCATATAATACAATGTATTTACACAAAGGGATTTGGGTAATACAATGTATTTACACAAAGATCTGATACACTAGGTGTTTTGTATCTATATTGTTACTTGTTACTGTGACAAAATATCCACCAAAGGAAGTTTAAAGAAGGTAGAGTTTATTTTGACTAACAATCATGGAATATAGTTTATTACGACTGAGAAAGCATGCCAGTTGGAAAATGCAGTGTTAGCCAAATTGCATTTAGAGCCAACAAGCAGAGAATAAAGAATACTTGTGCTTAATTCACATTTTCCTTTAGTCAGAACAGTCTGGCAGTTCAGCCAGTCGAATGGCAAAATCCACATTTAGGACATTTTCCTCCATCAATTAACTAATAATTAACTCAATATATTGCCCATGATAACTTCAAAAAAATATCACTTTTAGGGTGTAATTTCTCATAAGCTCCGCATTAAAAAGAGGTGGGGAGATAGATAGAGATAGAGAGAGAGAGAGAGAGAGAGAGAGAGAGAGAACAAGAAAAGAAGATTGTATACTGTATTCTTCTTAGAACTGCTAATAATATATAGACAAGAATAATAAATAAATGATACTTGCCACATTATGACTTTTTATGGAATTTGAAATGATCCCTTATCTTAACAACAGCTAATCATATTATAATTATATCACATACACTCTTCATCACCAGCATTAATATATCTCTCAAGAATACGCACTATACCAGCTTTTCAGAGATATTACAAACTGCTGGTCTGTGCCAGTCAAGAATAATGCAGTTATTACTGACAGAATCATTATCCTCATGCAAAATAGTCTAAGTAATGTAGAAAATAAGGTCTAACATCAATGATAAATCTCTATAATGAGAGAAAGGTCTTGGTTTCTTCCATTATATTCACAGTACAAGTCTCCTAAATGGAGCTGTGGTCAGAGAAGAGAAGTAGCCAATTTAGTGAGATGGAACACTGACACTCCTTCATTTTGTGCATTTAAAAAATAAGATAAACACGTGGACTAAGGAGAAAAGCAAAGGGAGACTGCATATGAACATTTTACCTTTTTCTCCTGGATGCTTCTAAATATACCTGTAGAGATACCACAGCAAATTGTCAGTGATTCCCTTCTATAACAACATTGATATGTTAACTCACAGTGATTTCTAAACATAGGAATAATCAAAAAATTCTAAATCCAACGATGGATGGAGATAGAGACGGAGACCCACATTGGAGGACTTGATTGAGCCCCCAAGGTCAAAAGGAGGAGCAGAAGCAGGGAGAACATGAAAAAGGATGTCAGGACCCCGAAGAGTGCGTTCACCCACTGATACATGGGGACTGATCTAATGAGAGCTCACCAAGGCCAGCTGGACTGGGACTGAACGAGCATGTGATCAAACCCGATTCTCTGAATGTGGCTGACATGGGGGCTGGCTGAGAAGCCATTGACAATGGCACTGGGTCTTGTTTCGTCTGCATGTACTGACTTTTTGGGATCCTAGTCTGTTTGGATGCTCACCTTCCTAGACCTGGAGGGAGGGGAGAGGGACCTTGAACTTCCCACAGGGCAGGAAACCCTGACTGCTCTTAGGACTGGAGAGGGAGGAGGAGAGGGAGTGGGGGGAATGGGAGGGGATTGAGAGGAGGGGGAGAAAGTGGAAATTTTTATAAATAAATAAATAAGTAAATTAAAAAAATTCTAAATACAGGGATAATCAAAGCAATAAGCACAAATGTACTATATTCAGAAAGAGGAAAACAAAGGATGTGCTTTAATTGGTATCTAAAGTTGCTAAGGTGTTAGCTTATTTTGACTGTAAAGTGTTTAAGGAAGTGTTACTGAGGAGATCCTTTAATCCCATGATGCAGATCCCCAGGCACCTGTGAAAAATATGATCCTTCCTTCCTCTTTGTCACAGCATTCCACTTTTGAACAGAATGACACATTACCCAAGTTGAAAGCTGTTGGGGATTTCTGAGAATATTTTGTTTTCTTAATGAAAAGGGTGGCAGTGTCTGAAGATATATCTTTATTTCTACCATTTCCCTTTTTAATATCTGTAAGTATAAGCCAGAGACTCCATTATAGATGTTTACAGCACTCAATTATGTTCTCTAATCCTAGGTAAACTTCTTTTTCTTTAATTAGCCACATATCATGCTTTATTCATCATCATCTAGTTTCCCAATATACCAGCACTCCCAACATTACAATTATATAAATTCCTTTAAAAAGCACCTGTACCTGGGACATAAAACAATGAAATGTATACTAGATATTCTTTCTGAAACACAGTTTGTACTATATATTTATCAAGTACATCAGCACAGTTTTTCTAGCTACTTAGTGATGCATATTCTGTCATGCACACCCATTTCAAGAGACGTAAGCATAATGAAGAGAAGCAGCTTGCCTCAGGATTCACAGACAGAAAGAGATAGAACCAAAATTATTGGGTACCAGGGTCTAGGCAATTTCATAAAAGCACGAAAATCAAGTTAATATTTTCATCGATGAATCCATGGCTGTATGTAGTAGCTGTTTAATGTGTTCCAATTAGAAAACTAGTCTCTTCTGAGCTGTGATTGTAACCAATATTTTCTTTGTGTAATGATTTTTTTTATTTTAAAAGCTTAAAATATCAATTTAACATGACTGTCATTTCATCATATAGAGATTGCCATGAAAACACTTTACTTTGTGTTTAATACATTTGCATTGATGTATATTGAAGTTGACCAGATCTTGAATAAATATGTTTTAAAGAATACTTTAAAAAAATTGAATCATCACAAACTGAATGTGAAATCTAGCTGAATTGCTGGTTTAATTCACTAAAGCCAGTTACTTCTATTTGCTTATTCTTTACCACTTAATATGAGAGAATGGATATCAAGATATTTCAGAAGCTGTCAAATAAAGCTCAATATAAATATGAATAATTATGAAGATATTTTAATGAGATAAAATAAGAATTAAAAATCTGAAATTGTTCTTCTGGTCATAAACTTGAATTACTGTTTGCTCCATGACAATGAAGGAATCCAATAGATATTCTTTTCTTATGGCCCTTTATGATTACCTGTCTGTGGTTGTGTCACTGTTTTTTCTTTTTTCAAAAAATCTTTTAGACAACATCTATGTGGTCCATTTTTTTCAGCTACATTCTTTTACTATTAAGAGAATCCCCACTGATCTGATTATATCAGTGAAGGGAACCCTTCACAGGCCTGTGAATTGGTTATAGAAGTTTTTCCAACCCAATTGTGAACTTTACAAATAATCAACAGACCAGGCAAGTTCATATGACTCAGAAAACGAAAATGTATTAAGCATTATAAAAATTACTGTTAGTGTTATTTAACTTCTTGCAGACACTTCTTATCTTCTTTTTCCTGTACATGAGCAAATACAAAGGGGATGGGACAATTTGACTCTAAGTAGCAGTTATTAGATACTCTCTTGATGTCTAGTTTGCTTTATAAAAACAGTCTACAGCATATCATCCAGCCAGCCTAACCTTAAGTCAATATAAGTCATATTGTACAATCCATGGATGCCTTAAGACAACTATACAAGATGGTACAGTTGATTATCCAGGCCCCTAAAGTTATACTCTCAGAGCTCTGGGTTATTTGAAACAGTTTATACCAGGATTTTTCCTTTTATATATATAAAAAAGACCTAATAAAAATGAGCTAAGAACCTGAATAGAGTGTTCTGAAAAGAAGAAAAATAATGTATCTAAGAAATATCTTTAAATTGTTCAACATAACAACTAGGATGTCAAGATGTGGGCATTAATGAAATAATGACATGAATATTAAGGAAACAACCAAACACTTCCTGACTGGATTAAGTATGGCACCCCAAGATTAAATTCATACCTGGAACTGTTAGTGGATCCAAAACCCTGTGGCTAGATAGGTCTTAGGGAAGAAACTACTACTATTGTTCTACTAAATGAACAAAGTACCTAACAATTATGATAATATACACAGATTAATACATATCCCAACAATTATCAGATATGTTTCTTCCTGCAGTAGCTGGCAATTAAATCAGAGAGCCACAACTGATCAAAACAGAAAGCATAAGAGAGTGTTAATAGTCATCCCTAAATAATGTATCCATGCCTTATCCCTTCTTACCAGTGGTTAGGCATTATTGTAAAATAGGAGGTGGAAAGATTACAGGAAGCAGAAGAAATAGACAACTATAATAAAGTGAGTTTTGGGGGTGCTATAGGGCAATTAGTGAACTCACAACCATCGTGATAGCATACATTGTAACTCTACAAATTCAAGCCAGGTAAAGTGTCATCATTAAGTGGATAGATAGGCATGAAATCTCAACCTAGCCGAGAACCTGTTCACAATTTAGAGTAATTAGGAGAGGCAGAGTTAGTTTTTATTAAGAGTGTGACCCCTTGTAGGCTTACTGAAGCAAGTAGTCTGATACCCAGTATGTGTTTAGAAAAAAGTAAAACAGAATGAGTAGAAAGATGACGGTTGTTCTCTTAAGAGTGGTGTGAGAATGACTTAACTGTGATCAATTACATTGTATGAACTTTGCAAATAATAAAATCTCATTTTAAAGGAAAATGTTCAATGTTGTGTGTAGATGGAAGCTTCTGTCCTGCGTGGTCATACACCTGTTCAGTTCCAAGCCCTCTGATCAAATCTGGGCTTTTCCTCCAGCTTCCAGAAAAACTCCACAGGCTCCAAATTCCACAGACACCTGGGTTCTAAACACCAGAGTTAGCTGCCCATGAATGACTGGTTCTGCCTTCAGGCAGTCCCATGCTCTCACTTCCTTGACTGCAGCCACACTAAGTAGCCTGCTATGACACACACTCAGGCTACATTTGCTGTGACAGCCACACACTCTCAGCTGACAGCTATGAGTGAGCAGCTCCAGCAGTACTTAGCCAGGTTGTGAAACACCTGTGTTCTCTGCCCAGCTGTGATATGCAGTGACAGTAAACACTATCATTATCAAAAGATCTCGTTTTTCACAGTTTAAAAATGGGAACCAATATTATAATGGAAAAAGGTTTTTATCTCTGTATTATTCCATAATGGATGGTTTGCAAATGGAACAATAAAATGAAAGGCTAATCAACATAACTTGGATTTACATATTGTCAATTTTAATCATTATCAGTTTGATCATTCACTTTTTATCCCTAAAAAGTTGTTTGATATTGGTGTCTGATATGAAAATTGACAAGATATAATCCTTAGAAAAACATACTAAGAAAACTAAGAAAAATATTTGCACACAGACAGAAGGGTTTAGAGAAAAAAATTGTTGCACTATTGTATTATGAAATGGAAGATGCTTGGCCTAAAGTTATTAACAAGGACTGTTAAATTGTCCTACTTTGTGTCAATATATTATATATCTGGCACTGGAAATAATTATTAATCAGTTCCTTAATCTATAATTTACCATTATATCAATGATATCTTACTAATAGATTCAGATGCAGATACCTTAAAGAAAATATTAGACGAGGTAAAGAAAATTTTGCCTTGTTGGTAACTATAAACTACTCCTGAAGAGATACAAAGAGAAGATTCTATTAATTATCTGAGATAAAAATGTCTACAAATTATAACCACAGATAGTACAAATCAGGAAAGATCAATTATGAGCTCTTAATGATTTTCAAATTGGTAGGAGAAAGTCTATCATTGGATTGACAACTCAAAAGCTAAGTAATTTATATCAAATCTAACAAGGAGATAAGAACTTATGGTTCAAGAAAATTATCATCTGAGGCTGAGAAAAAATTGAATTCAGTAGAGAAGAAATTACAGGATGCTACTCTGGATCATTTCTATACAGAGTTTGATTGCATTCCGGTTATTTTACCTTCTAAGCATTCTCTGAAATATAGACAGTGCGTTTCTTTGTTTGTCCCAGCAAACCGGCTAGCTTACACCTGAAATAATCACACAGAAATTGTATTAATTAAATCACTGTCTGGCCTATTATCTCTAGCCTCTTAATGGCTATCTCTCACATCTTGATTTAATCCATGTCTATTAATCTGTGTTCACCATGAGGTTGTGGCTTACCAGGAAAGTTTCCGCATGTCTGACCTGGCAACTTCATGGTGGTTCTCTCTCTCTCTGCTTTCTTCCTGCCAGAATTCAATTCTGTCTTCCCCACCTACCTAAGTTCTGCCCTATCAGCCCAAGCAGTTTCTTTATTGATTAATCAATGAAAGCAACACATAAACAGAAGGAACTTCTACACCATTTTCCCTTTTCTATTTAAATAAAAAGGAAGGCTTTAATTTTAACATTGTAAAATTACATATAACAAAACAGGTATCAAGCAAGAATTACAGTTACAATATTTATATCTAATTTATCTTTTATCATAACTAAGGAGAACAAGAACTATAATTATCTATCTATTCTTCAACTCCATCAAAGACTCCAGAAGGATATAATATTACCTAAGTAAACAGGAAAAACATTACAAACAACTTCCAAAACTCTAGAATTGATAAAGACATCTCACTGCCTAGACATTTACCCAAAGTTCTTCTGTACCACTGGGGCATCCATCTTCACCCTATAGGCCCATAGTATCCAGCAGACTTTTCCATGAAGCCCGAAATTTCAAAGACAGTTCAGTCACTTTCTTCTATGTCCTGAAGAATGTCTTGAGGAGTCTTTCATGAAGCAGGAAACCTGAAGGATCATCTCACTTTTAGACAAGTTCAGCATACCTCTCTCTGCAGGTCTTTGAGTCCAGTTTATGCAACAGTTCAGGCAAGAGCAGTTTCTTGCCCAAATGACTAACCAACTCCATAAGGAGCCTCTTCAATGCCCATCTTCCTCAGGAAGTAGCTTGGTTCTGCCAGGAGCAGACATGTCTCATTGTTATGAAAAGTACTAAGTTATTAAAATATTTTAAATGCCATATTCTGTAGTCTTTGAAAGATAGTGAAGAAAAAACAATGACATCTTGAATTTTACATTCAAATGGGTGGAAATAGAAACACTATCCTGAATGAGGTAACCCAGACCCAAAAAGATAAATATGGTATATACTCATACATTAGTGGATTCTAGAAATTAATAAAGGATATTGAGCCTATAATTCTTGATCCTAGAGAAGCTAAATAGGAAGGTGAATCAAAAAAAAAAGCATGTATTTACCCTCCTGGATATTGGAAGTAGACAAGATTGCTAGTCAAAAATTGAGAGCCTTGGGGGGTGGGGGTGGGGTGGGGGTAAGGGGAGATGGGTAGAGAGAAGTGAGAAGAGGAGGATGTGGAGAGCTTGGGGAAATGGGATGGTTGGGATGGAGGAAGAGTGGATATGGGAGCAGGGAAGTATAGATCTTAACTAAGGGGGCCATTTTAGGGTTGGCAAGAGACTGGACTCTAGAGGGGTTCCCAGGTGTCCAAGGAGATGTCCCCAGCTTGGTCCTTGAGCAGGTGAGGAGAGGGCACGTGAACTGATCCAATGATGGAGATAGAGACAGAGACCCACATTGGAGTACTGGACTGAGTTCCCAAGGTCATTATGAGGAGCAGAAGGAGAGAGAACATGAGCAAAGAAGTCAGGACCACGAGGGGTGCATTCACGCACTGTGACAGTGGGGCTGATCTAATGGGAACTCACCAAGGCCAGCTGGACTGAGACTGATGGAGTATGTGATCAAACCGGACTCTCTGAACGTGGTTGATAAGGAGGGCTGACTGAGAAGCCAAGGACAATGGCACTGGGTTTTGAGTCTACTTTATGTACTGGCTTTGGGAGAACCTAGTCTGTTTGGATGCTCACCATCCTAGAACTGGATAGTGGGGAAGGGCCTCGGACTTCCGACAGGGTAGGGAACCCTGAATGCTCTTTGGACAGGAGAGGGAGGGAGAGGGGATGGAGGGAGGGGGCGGGAAGTGAGAGGAGAGGAGGAGGTTAAAATTTTTAATAATAATAATAATAATAATAATATAATAAAAGAAAAAAGAAAAATTAAGATTTTATCAATTGACAGAAATAGGTCAAAAGAAAATTTGGTACCTTTTACTAATGTTGAAATTTCCTAATTGTGAAAAGAAAATGATCATTGACAAATAACTTAAAATAATTTTGGGGGAAGAGATTTACAAAAAATAACTAAAGAGCAAGATATTTCAGTTTGTAAAAAATAGCTAATTGATTCCTTCCTCACACTGTATGGGAAATAATAATTTTTGGAAGTCCTACATTCTATAATGATACAAACAAGTCAGAAAAGGCAGGTAGTAAGGAAATATAAGTAGCAGGGCTCAAAGTCCACGTGATTCTGTTCAAATGTGAGAATTATATGCTATGCTCAAAGTATTATTAGATTTTCCAGAACCTCTTAATATAGTTACTGACTTCCAAAACGCAGAAGTAGTTGTTTTGCATGTTGAAACTGCTAAAGTTATTCCAGATGTGTCACAATAATTAATTTATTCAATTACAAGAAATAGCTAAAAATTTCCCCTTGTGTATAATACATATCAGATCACATGTGGGTCTATAATGACCTCTAGATAATGATTAAATAGATAAGCTATTGGTAGGAGATATGCTAGAAGCTGCAGAATTTCATAAGAAACACCATCTTAATAGCAAGGGTTTAGAAAAGATATTTCTATTACTTGACAAAAGCCAAGGAAATTAAAAGGAAATGACCTATTTTCCCTTGTATAACTAAATTCCAAAAGATGCAGGGAGTAACCCAAAGGGTCCTCAAAGAATAAAAATCTGGAAAATGGAATTGTTTCATTTTAAAGAATTTATAAAAATAAAATATAGTATGGTACAACTATACTATAGATCTAAATTCTGGTTCCAATGGGCAATTTCTTTAAATTCTGAAAAGGCTGATTCTATTGTTACAGTTATTAGAAGTTACAGTCATAATGGCAATACCAGTATAAATTAAAATTGACAATGCTTTAGCATATGTTTCTAGTAAAATGAAACAGATTTTAGCATATTACAACATAAAGTGTATTGCAGGTATCCAACATAATCCTATGGGACAAGCAATTTTAGAAATATTTAATATGATTTTAAAAGATATGCTTAAAATGGGTAAAAAGACCCCCATAGATAGATTACAAAATGCATTATTAATTTCAAAATTTTTAAATGCTAATGGGAAAGAAATGGCAGCCGTGAGAAGACATTGGATAATAAAAAAGACTGCTGAATTAAATTAACCTGTATAGTTTAAAGATGGATTGACCCCAAAATGAAAAGCCAGATATATGTTACATTGGGGAAGAGCTTTTGCTTTTGTTTCTAAAGGAGAATAACAGCTTTGGATACCATTAAAATTGATAAAGATTAAGTTTAAATCAGAGACACTTCTTGATCATGAGAGGAAATAGTTATTAAACAGTGTGACCAAATAAATGCCTTTCATTTCATCAGATATAACCCGTGAAAAAGGAAACTCCCCAAATTTAGGATTGGGGCAGGGTATTGTTTTTTTCTTTTTTTGAAGAATGAAGGCATCCAACTAAGGAATCTGAAGACCACTGGGAAAATGAGACATCTAAAGAAAAAGGATGAGCCATCCATAGAAAATGTCTCAAAAATATTGTAAATTGGTCTAATTATATAGCATATTTCAAACAGGATGAAATTTAAAAATCTTTATAAGTGTCTGTTCCTGCTGTTCTCTACAGACAAATAAGGCAAGTGCATTTTTTTGTAGTCCCTATATAATTAAAAATTAAAACTGGCTTTGGAGTTAGAATGTGGGTCTCTTTCTCTAAACCCAAACACAATTTTCAAAGGAGATTCAAAATCCCTGTTTCTTGTCAGAAGAGCCACCTGGTATGGGACAGAAGAAAAAAACAAGTTAAGGGATATTTCATAGCCACTAATATCATAAACCTTTGGTTTTCTTTTGACTATTTGAAATTATCCCACCTGGTCCTGCAGCTGTTGAGTTGTAAAGAATCACAGAGAGGTTTTCAGTAATTATAAACTGGTTGGTTGATTAGTTCAAGATTTCTTATTAACTAATTCGTACATATTATATCAATCCATAATTCTTGTGTGTGTTAGTTACATGACTTGGTACTATTATCAGTGAGACATTCTTCTCTTGCTTCTTCAGTCTGGTTGATGACTGCAGACTGAGCCTTTTCTCTTCCAAACATTCTCTTGTTCTGGTAGCCCCACCTATACTTCCTGCCTAGCTACTGACCAATTAGCATTTTATTAAATCAGTACAATTGACAAATTTTTACAGAGTACAAGACCATTGTCCTACAGCAATTATTGTTATCTCATAATTTAAAAATTTATAAATAAAAACTATCTGTCATAATACTAATGATCATATAGCATACTAATTTTCGAAAAAGGTTTCATTTAGCTTCCTGTACATGATTTCAGGTTTGAACCTTTACCAAGTATCTTGTGTTATGAATATTTCTTAATATTAGCTCCCTAGCGGTGCAAAAATTACCAATCAAGGCAAATCAAAACAAGCCAAATTAAGAAATATCCAGGTTTAAAGGGAGATCTGCGCTCTTGGGTGGCCCCAAGGGGGAAAACGGGAAACCGCAGAAATGTGACCCCCAGGAGGAAGAAAGGGAGACCATGTGTTCTTCTTTTGGGGAATCACTTAAGTACCCTGGGGAGTGGTCCTAACCCCACCCCCAGGGAGGAGTCAGGACCTGACCTCCTGGGATTTGAAGTCCAGACCAGGCCTGGGGGCTGGGATAGATGCGAGGGACTGGGACCTACGTTTCCAACTTACCATCTTGGAGTTAAGTTTTTGTGTTCTGGATGTGCTTAACATATTTTGAACTTTTAACCTATTCAAGTTCTACTCCATATTACATTTAAAATGCTTAAATTTTGTGCATTGAAGTGTGACCATTCATAATAGCAACATCTGAAGTCTCCAAAATTGTTGGGGTTCCACAACAGTGATCCTGCCTAGACTGTGTTAATACTACAAAGCTGACAAGCATTACCTAAATATTTGGATTACAAACTGAACAGAAGAATTTCTAGTTGAGTAGCTGAGTTGTCCCAGTCTCCCAGACTACCCTACCAAGAACTTGATATAATTCCTGTACTTTCCCATTACACAGTGATTAGACAGGAAATGATACAGCTAGTTCTGTCTGTATTTGACCATTGACCCAATTTTCTGAGGGTCCCCTAAGGATGCTGTCACTACAGACAACACGAAGGCCACATTTTCAAGAGCTAAGGAGAATGGTTTTTCGTTATTTAATGGATTATAGATATTTGTCATCATATAGGGAGATTTGTTATGAGTTGTTATTGGTAATAATCAGGAAAAAGATAAACAAAGGATACTAGATTTAGACCTGTGAAAAGACAAATGGGGATGTATAAATCATAGTATAAAATGATACATTATTATGCCTATTTTAAAAATAAGAAAGCAGTTATTAGTCTTAAATATTTTACATTGGTATGGATTTTTATATATTGTTACAATTTTAAGATTATTTTTGTTATAATGTCTCTATATATTTCACTTTAAGATATTTCTCTATATTTATATAAATTTAATGTATTTTTTTGTCAGAGGATACTGTGCATACATCTCTACTATTGTTTAAGGCACTGTACCTAAGTAGCTTACTTAATAATATAATGTAATTTTCTGGTACTTCAAAGTTACTATTAGAAATTATCTAGGATAATAATAAATGCAGGTTGGTGGCTAGTCACCTATTACTTTCCAACTTTTAGTTATGTTAGGTACATTTCAAGATCAAACCAATTTATTTTAGCTTGACAGGTAGCCTTCAAACACTTCAGATATCTACAGAATATGGTATTTAAAATGTTTTAATACTATAAGACATTTTATGGAATGAAGCATGTTTGCTCCTGGTATCACTGATATACTTCATAAGAGATGAGAGACAGTGAACAAACTCTATACAGGGTTTACTTTATAAACTATACAGGGTTTACTTTATAGGCTACTAATAAGTAGCCTGACCTAATGGGCCAATCAGCTTTATAACTTATAGAGATCTCTGTGTGATTGATTTTCTTTGGAATTTGCTGGTTGTGGGGTACCGGGTGGGATAGAAACCCCAACAAGTTGGCCCTCATGTGACATATGGCGCCCAGACGTGGATAACTGAATCCACAGAAAGCCTGAGAATGCTTGGGAAAGAATAGAGTAAAGCATGTTTTGTTGGTAGCAGCAATTTCTCGGGTCTACTTTGCTTACTAGAGGCAAGCAAGGCTCTCATTTAAGAGAGGCTTCCTGACTCAGCTTTAGCTGCAAAACCTTGCAGCTCATTAAGAGGTCCTGCCACAAAACACTTAATTGGTGTTGATGAAAAGCTTAACGCATGCTTTTCGGTTTTAAGCTGTAGCAGGAAAAAAGCTGTACTGTTTTAAAATGTCGGCTTTCTGGGCTGTCTTGCCAAGGCAATCTCTGACTCTTTCAGGAAGGCAGTCCAACTGAATATGGTCTGTGAGCAGAATGCTGCAGCTTGCTTGCTAGCAAGGACCTTGAAACGCCATAGAGTTGTGGCAGTGAACACAGCTCTGGCTTGTACCTCAGCCATGATTCTGGAAAGCTAAGGAATGGGCTAATTCCAGCTATAAAAGCCACAGTTTTAGTCCTCTCCTTAAAGACTCATGTGATCAGAAAAAGAGAGATATACAATAAAGAGAGATTCAAAGATGAAGAAAACCTCTAAATGGTCTACAGTGTGTTAAAAATATATGCAGGCTAAAAGGTTAAAGTCATTAAAAATAAAAAATAAAGAAAGGGAGATATAGGGTGTGGTGGTACACACCTTTAATCCCAATGCCTGGGAGGCAGAGGCATATTGACCTCTGTGACTTCAAAGTGTGGTAGCACATGCCTTTAATCCCAATATCTGGGAAGAAGAGACAGACAGATCTCTGTGAGTTCAAGGTGTGGTAGCAAACACCTTTAATCCCAGCACTGGGGAGGTAGAGGCAGGCAGATCTCTGTGAGTTCAAGGACAGCCTGGTCTACAAAGTTATTCCAGGACAAAGATATACAGAGAACCTGTCTCAAAAAGTAAAAGTAAAAATAAAAGAAATAGAGGTTAAAATAAAGATGGAAAATAAACAGAGAATCTTGATACTTTATGCTATTATGCTCTCTTTGAATTGTTTGAATGCTGAGGAAGGAGCAACAGCTGCTAAAGGACTGTTGTTTATAAATTCTGCTGAACTAACCCAAGATAGGTATTTTGAAAATACCTTGGCTTCAAAACTGAAGTCAAAATGTTTGTTACTTTGGAGAAGAGATTTTACTTTTGTTTCCACAGAAAATGAGAGGTTGTGGATTCATTCTGAGTTAAGAAAAACCCAGTATGATCAAGGAAGGCCACCTGAGAAATCTCTGACAGGAACAGATGGCCCAGATGTCTGAGTTCTTCATCCAGAACAGGTTCAAGACTGCTGCCTGAGATGATCAAGACTCACAGGATACTCCAGTCAGGACTTGATGATAATTCTAAATTTTCTTTAAGTCCCCATAAGATTATCAGCGCCCCCAACCAGCAGGAAGTAGCCTGAAATACTACGCCCACATTCCCAACAAATGGACTATGGGTATTTTCCTTTGTTTAAAAAAAAAAGAGGGAAATGATGTGGGTGAATTGTCTGTATTCTGTCAATCATATTTTAATAAAACACTGATTGGCCAGGCAGGCAGTATAAGCGGGAAAACCAGACAGGAAGTAGAGGTGATACATTGAGAACAGGAGAATTCTAGGAAGCAGGGAGGTTCCTCTGCCATTCCTGCACAGACCACTGAAGAGGCAACATGTAAGCTGACAGCTGAAAAAGGTACCAAGCCATATGGCTAACATAGATCAGAATAATGGGTTAAGGTAAGTCATAAGAACTAATAAGTAGCCTGACCTAATGGGCCAATCAGCTTTATAACTTATAGAGATCTCTGTGTGATTGATTTTCTTTGGAACTTGCCGGCTGTGGGGTACTGGGCGGAATAGAAACCC
The DNA here is from genome assembly GCF_982192425.1 of Myodes glareolus. Lineage (NCBI taxonomy): Eukaryota > Metazoa > Chordata > Mammalia > Rodentia > Cricetidae > Myodes > Myodes glareolus. The sequence continues at coordinate 118,195,447 of NC_142028.1, read as the reverse complement.
CAACAAGCCGGCCCTCATGTTACAGATAAATGCCTCAGTTCAACATTCTGGGAAATTATAAAAATGTGAATTAAAAGTATGTTGAAATTTCATATTACTTTCTTCATAATAATTTGCCAAGATGAATAAAATAACTGATGATGAATAATGGCAAGGATTTGGGGAATGAGGATCCTTCTTGTACTATTGGTGGGGTTATTGGTCAAATTGAAAACTGGTGCTTCTAACATGTAATTCACTCTGGAGAAGTTTGAAAAGGCTAAAAATAGTTGTACAATGTAATTCATCTAAACCACTTTTTGTATATATTCAAATGAATTTATATGGTATATATTGATATAGAACATTTGCTCAGGCATGCTCATTGCTCCCCCTATTCACACTAGTTATTAATTGGAAGCATCCTATGTGTCCTTCAACTAAAGACTAGATAATAAAAATGTCGTACGCTTATAAAATGAAGGTTTTAACTCTAAATAAAAGTGTAGTCATGAAATTTGCAACCAAATGAAAGGAACTAGAAAGAATTATGGTGAGTTAGATAACCCAGACCCCAATCTGCATAGTTTCTCTTCTCAATAGGCTACACTCCTGCCTCTCTTGATTTGAGAATATAACACAAAAGCCAGGAAATAGATAACAAATTTGGGGATACAGGGAAATGAGCTATAGAGAAGAAGAAAGAAAATATAGGTTTTAGGACTGGGAAAGGGGGGTGTAACTTGGATGGAGTAGGGAGAATAATACATAGTGAGTGGGCTACATCTATATGTATATCTAGTTTCCGTATCTATATCTACCTGCAGAAAATATGTTTTCTACAGTGATCTCATCTATACCTAAAGTCAACTTCCCAACAAGCAATGGATGGCCTAAAGCATACCCATACCCTACAATATCACCTCCCTAAGAAAGAATCTCAGTATAACTATCAATAGTTAATAGTTACACAAGGATTTGGATAGATAGCTGCTTGACAGATGATGAACTGATCAGGACCATAATAGACAAGAGGAAAGGAAGCAAGAGTATGGAATTAAGAGGTGGAATTAAATTTGTACAAAGTTAATTGGGTGTATTGCATGGTTGAAATTGGATATTGGAATGCATTCCAATAAAACCAGATATGTTATATATAACTTTAAGGCACATTTCTTACTTTATTATTTTGCTATTATTTTATGACTCGCTGTTTTATACTGTGGAAATAAAGTTAGTCAAAAGCTAAATTTAGGGGTTCAAACATTTTGCAAGGAACACAAGAGTTTTGAAGATCAAGTGTGTAATACCTAGTCATTGGAAGTTAACAATGGCGAGTTAAGATCAAGCATCAAGCTTATATTCTTACTACTTGAGAAGAAAGTGTGAAAGAGTAAACATGGACCATCCAATGGTTCTTTTGTGCATAAAACAAATTAAAGTTTTTTTTAAAGTAGCTACATATGTTCCAAGTCAGCTGAGCAATAAAAATATCTACATAATACACTTTAAATCTTATTCTACACATGAAATCAATTTTTGGATTAAACTGTGAGTTGCAATGAAAAGGGAATTACATGTTGCAAACACAGCAATTGAACTACCATGTTGTAAAGAACTTGCAAACCAAAACTACTTAACTACTGGTACTCAGCTGATCTACTGAAGCTTTCTGAATCTACATGAAGCCATTACATCTGATAAGGGTGCTTTGTAAACATACATACAAATATATGGTCTAATTCTTCCCAACATCAGAAAACCATTGCTTCCCCTGTTGAATGAATTTGTCTGTAAAGTTTTGCCATATCAACCATACTTTTTAGACTTCATGCTATTTAAGTATCATCTCTTCAAGAATCTTGGCAATTGGTAAAAATGCTTCTGCAGCCAACAGGATATTAAAATGTTTCCAAGAGAAAAAAACAAAAGTAACCCTAAAAGCTTGGAATTTTTTATACATTAATAAAGTAAGTTATTTAGTTTTAGCAAATTATGTATTGATTTTAGTGGTTCTTATTTTGATGAATAAAGATATATTTGACTCTTCATTTTATGCCCATTGTCTAAACCACAATTCTTTTTACATCAACATATGCAAGGCTCTTAATGACTCATAGGAAAGAATCTGCAAATTCTGTATCAGAGAAATTACAGAAAGTTGTCAAGACTTCAGAACCAAGGGTTTTAGACATCAGTCAGGGAACTCCTTATGATTCACTGCTACTTTTTGATGTCAAACAAGAGAAAGATAAGCTGTTAGATATCTTGTTTTGCTTTTTGACTATCGACAATTTTTATCCTGGTATACCAAAAGAGCGAAAATGTTACCAAACTCACGAGATGTAGCTTCTGCTGTCTCCTTCCCTTAATTCAAAAAAGGACTTTCATAATCAATTTAGGAATATATTTTAAAATTACATTTTGTATGATCATATTGCTAGCTTAAGTAAAAGAAAGAAGGGAGAGTTCTCAAAGCAAAAGTGGATCCCAGAAGTAGGGTACCATAGAGCTTCTAGTCAAGAGCATTGTAGTAATAATGACAGAAACTGAGGTGAATTACAGGAAGGTGGGCTCATTTGTTCAGCCAGCTTAAAAATATGCTGTCAAAGTGCTGTGTATCAGTTTCAGTCATATCTACACGTTTAACTTTCATAAATGTATAGGTTTTATGAAAGAAGAAGAAATAAGGCTGAGCAGAGTCAGAGGCCCTTTTAGTAATTTTGGACTCTGGCTATTAAAAAGCTGAAGCAATTTTTGATCAAGGACAAGAATCGAGATGTATTTTACTTAGCTGCCTGACCTGTTTCAGTAGGATTATACTGTTCATATATTGGAAATCCATGTTGTCAAGGCAGCAGGCAATGCTTGGTACAATCATTCAAAAGCCTGATGCTGGTCAACTAGGCCCCACCTTTCTAAGATTCCCAACAAACAAAAACCTACCCAAATGGCAACTGTAACTAAGAAATAAGCTTTCACACAGGAATCTGTATTGGTTATTTTAGATTCAGTCTGTTGGGCAAACTGAGAACCATCAAAAGTCCTTTGACTACACTCCAGAACTGGGTTCCTCGGAGCTCTCCCACTCTGCCTTCAATACCTCAGTTGCAACAGTCCTACTATTACCAATGGCTAATGTGATGCATATCTACCTTTGCCATTTTTTCCCTATGCGTGTATTCAATACCCAACTTAAAGAACACCATCATGGCCTAGCCTGTCACTGTCTATATCACTGCTTAGAGGCAAACATTTTGTATTTTCTATTCCTTCTACCCCAATAAATCTCTGGTGTGAGATCTGTTTTATGGTTTGATTTTTTTCCAGTATGTTTGACCCCCAGTTTTCAAGGTATTCTTTCACTATAAAACCATGTCACATTCTATAATAGAATTCTTTGCAGAACTATAATATACACACCTGTGAAAACATAAAGAGCAATATGCAAATACATGTGTATTCCTAATCTAAATTTCTTGTTAGGCATACATCTATCTGCAAGCAAAAAACTAGAAGCCAATTTGCACTTATAGTCATTTTATATCAATTCTATATTTTGACAAATTTTTTCACTTTTTTAGTACCTTTGAAAAAGGATCAAAAGAAAGGAAAATCATGTTTGTAAATGTATTTCAGAGACAGGTAAGATCATGGTGACATCTCTCTTTTTCTCTAAATTATCTTGCTTACATATTCATTTGACCTATAAAGTATAGGCAGGTTTGTGACTGGGTATAGTAGGAGGTGAAGATTGCCAGTGAAGCCACCATTGTCAAATTTGAAATTTGAAATTGTTTACTGTCGAGGAGTTGACCTCACCATACTGGAATCCTATTGTTACTTCTCATTGGTGTCTCTCTATTAAGTATGAATATTTATTTTAATGTTATTATTGTTTTATTAGAGAGGTACTAGAGTGATTAGCCTTTCATGATCTGATATCTGAAATTTTTCATTTAGGATTTTAGTTCCTAATCTTGAAAGGAAACATTTTTATTCATTTTTAATTTTAGCCACCTTTCTTTCACATGCTATATTTGACGGTCACAGAATTTTCAGGGTTCATACTGTGTCCCTGCTTCACTCAGCTAAAGAAGTCATTTTTCTAAAAATATGCTTTGATTTGAAAAAGTTTCCTATTGAGCCAGCAGGTCTAAAATTTACCAGCTACTTGATCCCTCACAAATTGGGGAAGCACTTTAGAAGTTTAGATTAATAGGAAATTAATTAAAAGAGTGATTAGTTACTATGTGCTTTCATTTATATCCAATCAACATAGAACTTTTTCAGGCAAATGTATGTTAAACTGATAAATGTCTGTTCAAAATAATGCCCATTGCTTTAATATGACATGACTTTCAATTCATTTATATTTCAATTTTGGTTCTCAATCTTGTATATGCTTTAGCATCAATTCAGGAGATGCCTAATAATTCCAGCATTTGAATCCCACATCCCAGTATTCCTCATTCACTTGATTTTGTATTGGACTCAAGTATCAAGTATTTTAAAATGCTCAGTGCTTGGGTTTCCACATCTTGCCACCTGTATGTTTCTTGGTCAGTTCCTGTGGATTCTTTGGAATCTGTTGTCCAGAAGTGTACCCACAGATCCCACCAGTGACAGAGGGATATAGGTTGGTATGTGACTTTCTGAAGTAGACGCAAAGGTTTTGAGGATTGGGTAATTTTCTTTCACGGGCGAAAGAGCTGTGGTGGTGTTTGAAAACCTTTGATGAGTGAGAAGAGCAAGTGAGAGGGTGAGAGGGCTAAGAGAACTCTGAATATCAGAGTCCCTATGGATGATACCTGATACTCCCCAGCCACACAACATACTGTATTGCAGTGGATCTCACCCTTCCTAATGCTGCCACCCTTTAATATTGCCCCTCTTGTGGTGACTACCAACCATAGAATTATTTTTGTTGTTGCTTCATGACTGCAATTTTGCTACTTCTGTGAACTGTAATGCAAAAACATGAATTTTCTGATGATCTTAGGGAACCAGTATAAAAGATTTGATTGACCACCCCCATCTTGAGAACTGCTACATTCTTTTCCAAATGTACAAATCGTCCTTTGCTCCTTTGCTATATTTGCATTCTGAAGACGAAGATTTTCAGAGACATTGTATTAATCAATTTTTTGAAAGAATAACTGTAATAAAACAGAATTCATGGGGGTCAACTGTAGAGCAAGATGTCCCTGGTTGTCTTGTCAATCTATGAGCTTCCTCTGATATGTTCCTATTTTTTCACTGCCATGGGCAATGTAAATAAATTACTTTTAATGTGGCATCTCACTCCAAAGCACAGTTTTAGGTTTCTAGTAACAGAGGGATAATGACTTGCATCCTGGCAACTCTCAAACCTTACTTAATGGATTTGTATAATACCTCTTCCTTTTCCTACACTGCATTAGTATGAGGGAATAAATCCAGGGCCTCATGCCTACTGGATAAATCCTCCACCACTGAGCAACCACCACCAACCCTTCACTTTTGACATTTAACATTTGTATTTATATATTTATGCATTTATTTATTTATTGTCTGTATGGGTGTTTTCAACATAGTACGTCATAATTACCTGAGGACTGATGACAGACACATGATTCTAGGCCATTCTAATCAGCGACTTTTCAAATCTGATGCAGCCACTTTTAAAAGGTCCGCAGGTTCCACAATACTTCTATTGTAAGGAAGAGTGTGTATTCTCTCTCCTGGAATGTGGAAGAACATTGGCCTACTGCATCTATAAAAGTATTACAACGTCAATGTTCTTTTTTTCTTGCACTTACACTGTCCACCATTGCCAGCTGAGTCTCACTTTGAATCCCTGGGGCTCCCAACTTCCCTGAGCTCTCAGGCTTGGAAGAAGTTCAGCAAAAACACATAAATAGGGTGTCACAGTCTATTTCCCATCTGAGAAACTGGTAGGGTGAGGATTCTAAAACTTAAAAGGATCCATTTAAATAAGTGTTCTTATCTTTGAACATGGCTATCAAATTATAATTTTTCCAATTTTCTTCAAATCTAAGATCATTCTTGCTTAAAAGTACAAGTGTCTAAAATTACATGTCAAGTTTTTCTTAACTCAGTAGAGTTAAGAAAGCTGATAGAGGATTCTATTTTTACAACATTGTTCAATCTCAATGAAATAAGCACATAAGTTTTGAGACATCAAAAAAATTAATGTTTTTTAATTGTTTTAATTTTGTATGGGCTTTGGATTATTGGTGTATGGGTTTTGAACGATAACCCATCAAAATGTATGTGCATGTAAAAAACTCTGGAACCTATGGGCATTATCTTGTTTAGATAACCTTTTCATTTGTGTGATAATTATAATATATATATATAATATTTAAAAATATTTCAATTTTAACTGTGAATTCTGTATTTCCTCATTTATACTTCACTACAACTTTCTTTTGCCATATGCAATACCTTAATTACAACTGAGATTTATTTTATTATGGTGTGGGACAATTGTCTATATTCTGTCAGTTATGTTTTAAATAAATGCTGATTGGCCAGTAGCCAGGCAGGAAGTATAGGAGGACAACCAGGCAGGAATTAGAGGTGGGGCAATGAGAACACGACAATTTTGGGAAGGAGGAAGCTCATTCCTCCCCAGTTCTGCCCAGACATATAGAAGGAAGATGCGACCTGTCCCACCAAAAAAGGTACCAAGCTATGTGGCTAACATAGATAAGAATAATGGGCTATGTAAATTATAAGAGTTAATAAGAAGTCTGAGCTAATGGGCCAATCAGTTTAGCATTAATGTAGACCTCTGTGTGATTTTCTTTGGGATTTACAGGCTGTGGGAACTGGACAGGACAGAAACCCAATAAACAGGCCCTCATGTTACAAATGGCACGCACGTGGACAACTGCATCCACCTAAAACCTGAGAGAACTTGGGAAGTAATTCTAGACAGAAAAAAATAAAGCATGGTTTCTTGGTAGTAGTAATTTCTTGGGTCTGCTTTGCTTGTTAGAGGCAAGCACTCTCATTTAAGAGAGGTTTACTGACTCAGCTTTAGCTACAAAACCCTGCAGCTCTTTAAGAGGTCCTTCCATGAAACACTTAAATGGTGTTGATAAAAGCTGACCACATGGTTTTTGGTTTCAGTGATAGCAGGAAAAAAGCTGTGCCATTTTATTTTATTTTAATGTATTTATTTATTAAAAATTTCCACCTTTTCCCCATTCCCCTTTTTCCTCCTCCTCCCCACCTCCCCCTCCCTCTATAGTTCTAAGAACAGTCAGGATTCCCTGCCCATGGGAAGTCCAAGGTCCTCCCCCCTCCATCCAGGTCTATAAAGGTAAGCATCCAAGCAAACCAGGCTCCTACAAAGTCAGTCCATGCAGTAGTATCAAAACCCAGTGCCATTGTCCTTGGCTTCTCAGTCAGCCTTCATTGCCAGCCACATTCAGAGTGTCCAGTTTGATCACATGCTCCATCACTCCCAGACCAGCTGACCTTGGTGAGCTCCCATTAGATCAGCCCCACAATCTCAGTGGGTGAACGCACCCCTCGTGATTCTGACTTCCTTGCTTATGTTCTCCCTCCTTCTGCTTCTCATTTGGACCTTGGGAGGTCAGTCCAGTGCTCCAATGTCGGTCTCTGTCTCGGGCTTTCTGAGCCATCCTGCCAGTGCAAACTCTGACTCTTTGAGGCAGGAGGTCTGACTACAGAAAGAGCATTTGAGTGTTGCTTGTGGATACATTGTTGCAGCTTGCTTGCTGGCAAGGACCTTGAAATGACATAGATTTCTGGAAATAAACATGACTCTGGCTTGTACCTCTGGTATTAGCCTGGAATATCAAAAAGCTAAGGAATAGGCTGGATCTAGCCATCAAAGCCACAGCTTTTATCCTCTCCACGTTGTTTAGAAAATTAAAGACTCATGTGGTCAGAAAAAGACAGATATACAGTAAAGAGAAATTCAAAGCAAAATAAAATCTCTAAATAGTTTACAGTGTGTTAAAAATATATGCAGGCTAAAGGCTAAAGTCCTTAAAATATAAAAGAAAGAAAGAGAGTGGTTGGGTGTGGTGGTACAGGCCTTTAATCCCAACACTTGGTAGACAGAGGCATGCAGAACTCTGTGAGTTCAAGGCATGGTGACACATGCCTTTAATCCCAATGCTTGGAAGGCTGAGGCTGACAGACGTCTGTGAATTCAAGTTGTGGTGGCACACATATTTATTCCCAACCCTTGGGAGGCAGAGGCAGGTGAATCTCTGTGAGTTCAAAGGTAGCCTAGTCTACAGAGGGAGTTTCAGGACAGCCAAAGACATACAGAGAATCTGTCTCAAAAAGTAAAAGTAAAAATAAAAAAAGAGGTTAAATAAAGCTACATAAAGATGAAAACTACACAGAGAATCTTGCTACCATATGTTATTATGCTCTCTTTGAATTGTTTGAATGCTGAGGATAGAGCAACAGCTGCTAAAAGATATTTGCTTATAAATACTACTAAATTAATCCAAGATAAGTATTTTGAAAATACTTTGACTTCAAAATTGAAGTCAAAAGGTATGTTATTTTGGAGAAGAGATTTTGCTTTTGTTTCCACAGAAAATGAGAGGTTCTGGATTTATTCAGAGTTAAGAAAAATCAGGTTTGATCAAGGAAGACCACCTGTGAAATCTCCAGGGTTCTGGATTTATTCAGAGTTAAGAAAAATCAGGTTTGATCAAGGAAGACCACCTGTGAAATCTCCAGTAGGAACAGGTAATGCAGATGTCTGAGTTCTACATCCAGAACAGATTCAAGGTGCTGCCTGAAATGATCAAGACTCACAGGATACTCCCCTCAGGACTTGATCATAATTCTAATTTTTTTTAGGTTCTCATAAGAATATCACTGCCCCAACCAGTAGGAAGTAGCCTGGAAAACTATGTCCACATTCCCCAAAAATGAACTATGGATGTTCTTGATTTTTTTTTTAAAAAAGAGGGGGAAGTTGTGTGGGACAATTGTTTATATTCTGTCAATTATGTTCTAAATAAATGCTGATTGGCCAGTAGCCAGGCAAGAAGTATAGGTGAGACAACCAGACAGGAAGTAGAGGTGGGGCAATGAGAACAGGAGAATTCAGGGAAGGAGGAAGCCCATTCCTCCCCAGTTCTGCCCAGACATATAGAAAGAAGATGTGACCTGCACCACTAAAAAAGGTACCAAGCCATGTGGCTAACATAAATAAGATTAATGGGTTAATGTAAATTATAAGCATTAATAAGAAGCCTGAAATAATAGGTCAATGAGTTTATCCTTAATGTAGGCCTCTGGTTGATTTTCTTTGAGATTTACCAGCTGTGGCATCTGGGCAGGACAGAAACTCCAATAATCAGTCCCTCATGTTACATTAGTAAGCTAACATTCTTTAAAATAACATTTCTTTAAAAAGAAATGTTAGATAAAACTCAAGAAGTTAAATTTCTACATAAAATAGTTTGGGGCCAGTCTCCCAAAAATGATTATATAGACCACAGATTTTAAAGATGTTTTCTATGTTCATGATTGTTTAGAACATTAATTCTCAAACCCATTGGGATTCAAACCATCTTTTCACAGAACATCAGAAAACACAGATATTTACATTATGATTCACAACAGTAGCAAAATTACAGTTAGGAAGCAGTAGTGAAAGTAATTTTATGGTTGAGGGTCACAAGAACATGAGGAACTATATTAAAAGGTTACAGCAATAAGAACACCGAGAACCCATGACTCAAAAAATTTGATAAATTTTCTCTTCCTTCTGATACTTATATAGTATCAAAGAAAAATAATTCTTAATAGTTCTGTGCAGCAAAATACTAGATTTGTGTCTTTTCAAAATTTGACCTTCACACAAGTATATAATATGTTGGACAATTTCTTTAACCTTATTGTTCTTCAATTTTTCTGTTTTTCAAACAAAATAGATGATGCTTATCCCATGTGGTTGTTCTTATAAGTGATGAGTTAGCAATCTTGTCTTTTTTGTATGTGAGTCTAACCTTTAATTGCTGATCCTTGTATCTAGCCCTAACAATCTGGAATTAATCTGCAGGCTCTTGGTGGTTTGATTTTCCTTTAGTGCCTAGAGTAAAATTAAATCTTTAAAATACAATCATATTTTGCTAGCTGATAGTTTCTATAACAATACATTATTGTAAATTGTGATCCTATACTTTAAAGTGCAAAATCATACAAAAAATATGTTTATAAAACAATCTCAGGTAGCAAACAGGAATTTTAAAAACAGCATAGAAAATGGAATTGATAGCATACTTTACTCCCAATAGATAACAAGATTCTAAGTTGTCTAAGAAAGATTTAAATCTCCCAGTTTCCACAAAATATGTATATGGTTTATGGGTCATTTATAAAACAAAAATTCTTAATCAAAGCTTCTATGGCATGCATATAACAATTATTCTAGACACTAAAATTTCCATAGCTACATAAACGTGCTGTTTTCTGCAGAATAAGTGTGTTGTACTTAAATAGCCAAGCTTTGAAACCATAAGCTTGCTAGATACATCTATTCTTAGAACTTGCCTCAGTTAGACTTTGACATTTATCATTTGAACAATGGGGAAAAATACATAGGCTTTTAAAAGCTAAATGAGGTAATGTTTATAAAAACACTAGTTATATTAAAGTGTTTTGCTTGAGCACCATATTGTAAACAGTGAAGTTCTAGTAAAAGTTCTAGTTGTACAGTAAAAGAAATCCATCAGAAGATGAATTTCAGAAACACAGTACAATTGAAGCCACTAATCTGGAGTTTTTACATGTTCCCAAAGTCTTCCTAACAGCCCTACAGGAGCTGACATCCCACCAAGAACTACATGTGTCCAGAATTCACATCCTTAGGAGCAAAACTCTTCCTGTGACTGACAGTGCCTGATGTACAAGTTCTGCACACTTCTTCCACTCAGGCAAGGTAGGTCCAGAAAGAAGGTCAACCAGGTGTCCCAGAACTCAAAGACTGTGTGATTATTAAATCTCATTTTCTCATTTTTGTCTGTTATTACTGTTCTTGTATTTCATTTTTGACAACTGTACTGACACTCGCTTCCTCTTTTCAATAACTGCCTTTCAGGCATCCCAAACTAAGATAATAGAATTTGATGTTATGGGAAAATCTGTAGTTTGCACATTAAACATTCTGAAAACTTCAAATGGTTAATGCTGTGAACTTCATAGTATTTGTTTTTCTACCACACCATCTTTTAACGTAGAGGTTAGTGTTACATCATTGGTTCCAGTGATTTTTATTAATATAAACCTTTTAAATATAAAAATCTTATATGAATTAGCAAGTTACAACATAGGTTATTTAAAATGAACATACACAAAACATTTTATGTATAATGTTAATGATGATATAATGAATTTTAAAGACTTGAATATTTAAATCAATGCTTAAACTTGAAATTTTCTGGCAATTGTAATTGTAATTTATGTCAGCCTTACCATCAAATTAGCTTCTACAATTTATTTCTTCAGTGCTAGAATTATATAACTTACTGCAGTACCATCAATGATTAAGTGATTTACTCTGTAAATTCATAACTATTATTAAAATGATGTAGTAGAAATGTTAGCAACCAAAAGTGAAGTCAATGTTAGCATATGAAAACTACTTATACATGGTCACTGTTAAGATTCCCACAAAAGAGGAATTTATGCTTTAGTGCACAAGGGTCCATAAGTCTTTAGTTTTTCATCAGAACATTCAAAGGTTTGCTTATAGTGTACTGTTGCAGATTCAGATTGGCAGGGACATTAAAAATGTGAAAAGGGCTTTGCTCAGAGGCTTCAGGAGATAATTAATCTGTCAGATATTTATAGTAGCCACCTCATTTTGCTAATGAGGATCACATATATCATGTCTGATTCCCATCAGTTTTTAATCTTATATTTCAGTCTGAAGTCTTAGAGTTTCATGATTGACATGAAATGGTTTGCTGAAGCACACTATGCTACTTCCTACTCATACAAAACATTGTGTGTTACATATTAGGCTGAAGTCATCCCAGCAGAGGATGACATTCTTCTAAGGGAAGAGAGGCAAAAAGGTTCCCAAATTATATTTTCCTTTAAAATTTTCCTGGTGTCTAGTGTAGATACATGGTATTCTACATTTCCAATTTCAGTTTTCATAATTTAAAATATTTTGATAAAATATTTTTTAAACTACAATAAGTTCTTATATGTGCCATTTTAGCAAGAATCACAAGGAAGTGTATTTAGTTTTCTAAAGGGTCAGAATACAAAGGCATAAGTATATCTGAGTTCAGCAAGTTCACTTATAGATAAGAAAACCGAGACCAATGAAGTAGATGTGTTCTTGAACTCTGAAGCAAAATTTAAGTTTTTATTGATATTAAGTTATCCATCAACTTTTCCTTCTTTTCTTCTTTTACACAAATATTTAGAAAACTTACTTGCTGTATTCCTTTGGCCTATGCAACCAGTAATGAGTTGTGAGATATTGAAGAAGTCTTTCTATTTCTAAGTATTTTGATTGAAACAGCAAATATTTGATTTTTTTGGTAAGCATGGAGAGTAGTGGCAGTACACTCCCCACATACAAACACACACACTTAGAAAAATTAAAAGTAATTTTGCCTTAAGCAATTGCGTCCTGACCTAGTTACCTACTTTATATGTTTATGCCTATTCTAAAAGATTCTTAATACATATGTTCCTAATATTCTTTTAGTAACTCAGCTGCATGTCCTTCGTAAGAGACCTTTTATGTCTAAGTGACTTACCAGGAATATTTATGATCTCTCTGGACACTATTTCTTTGTCAAGTAAGCAAAATGTGCTGCACAGATAACGTTTCTCACTGCAATAGGTAGTTCCTTAGTCTGTAGAAAGGAGCCTTGTGAATCCAATATTAATTTTCTTAATTAATGCCAAAACATTAAGAAGAAAATGTTTTTTTTCTTTTTTCTTGCTCAAAATAGTCCTATACTACCCTTATTACATTATTCAAATTTATTATATGTTCTCATCCATATGTATTGTGGTAAATCAATTTGTGGCTTAGTCATAAATATAGTTTGCTTTGTGCTCAATATCCTATCATTTTATTTTTTATTAAAAAAGAGAAAGGTCAGAGGTCATCAACAATTTCCTGCCTCACAGATTATTTTTGGTTAGGATAGAAAGTAGAATCCTAAACTTATAAAAACATTGTCGAGTGGCCCAAACATCATAATTGTGTTTCTCAGAAAATCAGAAAATAGTAGAGTATTATTTTTCCAGATATAGAATATGGGGGAAGTACATCTTCTGGCTAAGATGGATCTTTTTGGAAGAGAGATCATATCTCATACCTGGTAAATCCTATAAAAAAGATAAAACATTAGTAACCATGGCCCAGAAAGCTGCATGATAAGAACATCAAGTACAATGTTGTACATCTCATTTAAGGCATCAAAGTAAGGAAGCTCTTATATAAGCCATGAGACTAGTGGTGTGGGACAATTGTCTATATTCTGTCAATTATGTTTTAAATAAATGCTGATTGGCCAGTAGCCAGGCAGGAAGAAGAGGCGGGCCAACCATATAGAAGGTGGAGGTGGGTCAATGAGAACAGGAGAATTCTGGGAAGGAGGGAAGCTCATTCCTCCCCAGTTCTGTGCAGACACAGAAGAAGAAAGATATGACCTATCCCACTGAAAAACATACCATGCCATATGGCTAACATATACTAGAATAATGGGCTAATGTAAGTTATAAGAGTTAATAAGAAGCCTGAGCTAATGGGTCAATCAGTTTGTTATTAATATAGACCTCTGTGTGATTTCTTTGGGGCTATATGGCTGCGGGAAGTGGTGGGAGGACAGAAACTCAGTCAACAGAATAGCTCCCTGTCCATCTCTATGAAAATGCTATAGCACACTGCTACCACTGGAGATAGTGGCATGTTTCTTTTTGGTATGATCAATAATTTACTAACACTTATTTTCTTTCAGTACCTTAGGATGAAGTTGTCACCAAAGTGAAAGTGACTGTTGTACACCTATTTCCTCTTAATTAATTAATTTCTGGAACATTGACACTTTGGAAGCAAAACTTTGAAGGCAGGGAAGCTCATGAAACTTAACACATTTACAAGTCCCTTCCCTAGGTTATATAAATAGTAAAACATTTATGGAAGTGAAAATTCTTTCTTGTGAAGATTCCTGCAAGTTATGTAGAGAGTTTCAGGGCTGTAACTTAAACAGTTCTTTTTTTGCCAGACTGCACCTTTTTTTTTTATTTATGAAAGCTCAGACTATAGCTTAGGCTTGTCCCACTAGCTCTTTATGTCTATTTTTTATTACTTTATAAATAATACCAATCAAAATTTCCACTTCCTCCCCTCCCCCACAACCCTCTTCCCATCTCCCTCCAGTCCTATTCTCGCCCTCTCCCCTCACCCTAACCATCTTCCCTTACTTCCACCCCCCCAACCCCCCATGCACCCGACTTTGCTTGGCAATCTTGTCTAGTTCTATTATCCAGGAGGATAACTATAAAAATTTTCTTCAAGTTCACCTTCTAATCTATCTTCTCTAGGATCACTAATAATAGACTCAAAGACCTTTAACTATGGCTAGAATCCACTTATGAGTGAGTACATACCATATTCCTCTTTTTGGGTCTGGGTTACCTCACTCAGTAAAGCGTTTTCAATTTCCATCCATTTGCATGCAAAATTCAAGATGTCATTGTTCTTTACCGCTGAGTAAAACTCTAATGTATATATGTTCCACACCTTCTTTAACCATTCTTCTATTGAGGGGCACCTAGGTTGTTTCCAGGTTCTGGCTATTACAAATAGTGCAGCTATGAACATAGTTGAACAAATACTTTTGTAGTATGATAGGGCATCTCTTGGGTATATTCCCAAGAGTGGAATTGCTGGGTCTTGAGGGAGGTTGACTCCCAGTTTCCTGAAAAACTGCCACACTGATTTCCACAGTGGCTGCACAAGTTTGCATTCCCACCAACAATGGATGAGTGTTCCCCTTTCAAAACTATCTTATCCTGTCTTGGCAGGATATGACAGTCCTGTTTTATCCATTCACAGATATTCTGTAATTCTGTCAGTAGTTGAGGTATGGGCATTTCTTTACCCAAAGGTCAGTTCTGGCAGGAAGAAAGGCTCCAGGTGGAGTGTCTTTGATGCTCAAAATTCTCTCAGGCATAGATTGGTGTTGCCAGGAGTGATTGTGTCTCACTACCACAGAACTCTGAATTAAATTAAAGGCCATATTCTACAGCTCTTTGAAGAGTTTGAAGATTATCTATCTATACTGAATATAATCTCTATGTATCTAAAGAATCTGATTAGTCTAATTATAAATGACAAACTTAGATGACTATTGATCTATATAATTCTCAATATCTATCTAACTTAAAGACTGAGATAATAAACAACTGTTCAATAAATGAGGACAATATGACCTACAAATATAAACAATGTGCAAGTATACATTGCAATATGGTAAATATATATATATATATCAATACATAAACAATATATAAGTATCTTAATCAGAGGTAGAAGTGTACAATGCAATATGGTAAATATACATATATCAATACTATATATACATATATATCAATACATAAAAATGTTTTAAACAGAGGTAGAAGCATGCATGCATACAATAGTCAACATAATTAAACCTTGTATCAATATATAAGAATTGATACCAATATATTTGTCTAAAAACAATAATTCACAAATACAAATCTTTTATCCCATAATCCAATTATCCCTCTTTTTTTTTAAGATTTCTGCACTTGTAAAATTCCTCCCCCAACCCTCAACCGTATAGTAATTATAACCAACCCCTAAAGGATGTTCCTAAACCCAAGGACAAACTTTACTGGGAGAGGGGACGTCGTTCTCTAGAATTACTTCCAACTGTCATGGGGGTGACGTTTTTTCTGGGGGATCCTGTGAAAGTAAAATGATGGCTAAATTTCAAGATCAATGTCTTTTAAAATTGCAAATAGTCTCTGTGTATTTTGTGGAGGTCTGGCCAGAATGTTGTACAAGATGTGTACCATTTCAGCTAATCACATTGGAACTGTCTTGTGCAGCTGGTACCCAAAACAGGTCTTGTAGTAGCGCTATCAGTATTATGACTTCATATCAACAGGGTGGAGTTGTTGTTATGGGGCCCCATCTTCTTTCTGGAAACTTCAAATGTCACTGCAGGAAAAACTCATTGTTCATTGTGGAAAACTTAAACAGTAATCATATAGACATATACCGACATACATATATTCAATGAAAGGCATGATAGATATATTTAATGAAAGGTATGATAGATAAGAAGAAAAGCAAAGATGTCTTCTAAACTCATATTTCTTTCTGTCCCATATCATGGCTCTTGACATGAGACAGAAACTCCAAAAACTCTGGGTTTTTCTTTTAACAACAGGCTTGGAATTAGAGAGGGACTGAGCCAGAGTCCAACTCCAAAACCAGCTCTATAAATTTAGAAATATAATTTAGTATATTTTACTTACAGAAGCTATTCAGTTTTCTTGATAGTCCCTATTGGACTGTTAATTTCCATCTGTCAGCATTCAAATATTCAGGGTGTCCTTGAATTTTTCAAAGATCAGTGTTTTCCTGTGGAGATAAGAACAGAACCCTGCCCCCATTCTATATGTTTTTCTTACCACCTGTATGAATATCATCATTGTAGATGAGCTGTCATTTCTCCTTTCCAAGAGGTTTCTACTCTTCAAATCGAACCTTTATTAATTTTGATGGTATCCACAATTTTTCCTCTCCTGTGGAAACAAAAGCAAAACCCTTTCCTCAATGTAGCACATCTCCTGGTTTCCAGTGAGAGGTCAGCTTGTCTTTGAAATAAACAGGTTGGTTTATTTCAGAAGTATTTTTCCATTATCCAATGCCTCTCTGCTGCTGTTGTTCCTTTCTCATTAGCATTAAGAAAATTTAAGGTTAATAAAGCATTATGCAATCTATTTCTGGGGGTATCTTTCATCCCTTTCTGTTTGTTCAGCATATCCCTTATAGTACAATTTGATCTTTCTATAACTGCCTGACGTGTAGGATTATTTGGTATACCTGTTGTTAGGCCCCGCACTTCCAGTGGATATCCACACCCGACCCAGGCGTGCGCCTTCCCGAACTCGGGCCCACAAGAATGGACGACTGCCCTGAGGGTTAAAAAGAGACACACACAAAAAAGAGACCTTTGCTCATTTACCAAGAGTAAATGGCAACTTTATTAAACTCAAGTCAGGTATTTATACCAGTAGGCAACCGAGATCAAAAGGGCAAGGCCTCCTCCCAACAAAAGCAGGAAGAAGAATCAAGGCCCCAGTAAAGGAAAATTCCTCCCACCTAGAGGGGGCTGGGGAAACTGGCCTCTGTGGGAGTTTTTCCTCAGGCAGGTGGTCGAGGGTTTAAGGCAATGTCAGACAGGTTAGATGGGCCTTGACGCATGAGCTTCTTTGAGGGAGGTTGAGAAATTACCATTTTTAAGTAAAATAGATCCCTCAGGCTAATGTACCAGGCTGTAGCAGAACCAAGGATGGAACTAGCAGGAAGCTTAACTGGTTAGCGTAAACATTATTTGCATCCAGTATTTTGGTCTCAAGGATCAGGGAGGACAGGGTTCCACAAGTCCCCCTTTTATATAAAATATGATGACTAGCACCTTGTCTTAGGTGGTGATGGCCAGGCAGACTCTTTACCCATCGTGGAAAAAGTATTCCAGGTCAAAATACCTTTCTGTCTTAGGTCAGAGTCTCCTCCCATTCAATCCTTACCCGTCTTTGGTTACTAGTCATACATTGAGTCCAGCCAGATTATGCTGAAAGATATTTTGAGGCGAATGCCAAAAGGACTTGACCTGAGTAGTCCTGACTCCGGCTTCATGAGATCATGAATGTCATGCTCCAGCATATACAAGCATTCCCAAAGGAGATTGTGCTTTGGCACAATCCTGAAAACTCTGCTCAGAATAGAGCCCCTTTAAGTAAGGTCTCAATAGCACTGGTGTAAAGTCCCTGGAAAGCTAACTAGAATAAATGACAGTCAATTAGTAAATTTTGTATTTCAGGGACCATGAAAAACAGTAAAAATCCTATTCTGTGACCAGCAAAGGTCAAAAAACCATACCCAGTCTGTCAAGATTAACCTCAGTATCCAATTCTTAATTTGAACAACCATGGCATTTTGCAACCTGCCTTGAAGATACCCATAGTGCTCAGCAGAAATAGCTGACAGGATAAGAAAAACTGATAGCAAGCAATAACTGACAAATCAAGGGGAAATCCAGCAGTACAGCAATTGTACAGCAATAACAATATAGCAATGTACAGCAATAACAGTACAGCAATAACTGATAGAACAAGGGTAGAAGCTGGATCACTTTTCAGGAACCGGCCAGCTCTGCAGGAATCAGGTCAGACAGCTCCATAGCAGAGGCTTTATCCTCAGGCCTCTGGACAGATGAATCCACAGCATGAACAGTACCCAGATGCATGTCAGCATTCCTAGAAAAAACATAATCAAAACTCTTCTCCCAAATTAACATTTAAGAGTACTAAAAAACTCAGTGTAAAAATTCAGCACAGTCAGTACTGGAAGTAGGCTGGTCTTGAACTTAGAGACCTGTAGGTCTCTGCTCCAAAGAGCAAATTCTATTGGCCTGTGCCACTGCAACCAGCCTAAATATTGGGCAGAATTAGCCAACCTCAAAACATTATTTTTTATTGGCCTGCACCATCATAGCAGGTTTTGAACTGGGCTGAATGGTCAGCTCCAAAACATCTTTTAGAATCAGTTCCGCCTGGAACTTTACCAGGGGCAGAAAATAATTATCTGATCCAGTACGTGAGCATTCACACAACTGGATAGCATTATCAAAATTGATATCTTTATGGGGGTATATTGCCTCCCACCAAAATTAGAGAAATAATTAATAGGATTGACATATCTGACTATAGATATGGAAATCTTTGTCAGTCATCAATCCATATAAAAAACATTAGGACTCCATAAATTAGTCCTCCAAAGAGCAATTAATCAAATTAAAATATATGTAACAAACCTAAACTGAAAACTCTCAATAGACAAACTTAAAATGACTGAAAGACATTTAAAAAATCCTCAATTATAACATCTTTAATCATTGGAGAAGTGTGAATCAAAATAACTCTTGACTCTACCTTATCCCTAAAACATGATTAAGATCAAATACTGTTTATAACTTGTACTTAAGAGAAACTCCTCCACCACTGGTGGAAATGCAAACGGGCACAGTTTGGATTTTTAGAAAATTAGGCAGCAAACCATCCCAAGATTTAGCTAACCTCTTTTGGGTCTGTAAAACCTTTGAATCTATTACAGTCTCCACTTAAAACTGCTGAAGCTGTGCTGCACAGTGGGGGGTGGGACACAGACCCCTCCACTCTGTTTGCAAACTGTCACCTGAGTTTAGGTGGGCGGATTTTAACTATTCTTTGTACCACCAAGGCCTGGCTATTGTCGCTTTTTGTGGGCTGCCTCTGTTGTCCAGGCAAGCCCTCTAAGCCAGCCCAGGTGCCAGAACAGCGCCGCGCCCTGTGTTGCCCTGCGCCTTCCTCCAGTAGCCCCCACCCGGGAGGTGCCGGAGATCGCCAGGCGCCTAGCATGCCCGCCACATCCCTGTTGCAGTCAGTCGCTGCCATGGTCACCCTCAGTCAGGCATCGCCGCTTTTCCCGGCAGCCTAGCACTCTCTTATCTGTCTGCTCAGGCGCCGCCACAACCGCCATTGTGCCCTGTCCTAGGTCCCTGTGGCCCGCTGCTCACCGGCCACCTTGGGCGAGGGAGCCAGTGTACGCGCCACTGCCTTTCTGCGTCTGGTCAGCGCGGCCTTGTCTCCCGGAGGAATTTGCACCCGCGGCTGAGTGTACCGGCACACCTCTGTGTTTACCCTCCTTGGCCTGTCTGTAATGGCCCCGCCGCTCATAGGCAGGGCCTGGCGGCTGCCTGCACTTCTCCCTGCGCCATACAGCAGCCTGTTTCTCTGCTCCTAAGTGCACCTTGTAGAACCTCAGCCAAGTGAGTGACCAAGTGTGGTCCTGTGACCCGCATTCAAACATGCATGGGAGCTTTCTAGTCTCCCTGAAAGACAAGCTCTGTGAAGCTGTTCTTTTGTTACTCAAAAACTCTTAATAGAACTTACAAATATATCTTTTTTTGAATCCTCTCTCAGCCCGAGGCCCACACTTCCATGGGCCCTCGGCTATATTATTTGCTAGTCATCAGCTACGTTTGCCCTGTTGCCTTGGGAACGGATTCCCACTGGGAGCTAACTGTGCCCAGCCTGTGCTTTTAGGCAAAAATTAAAGTTCCCTGCACGTGAGAGCCAGGGACTGAGTTTTAAAATCTAAGCGGTCTCTAGTGCAGTGTCATCTTAATCCTGGTGCCTAGTCTCTTTATGAAATTTAGCAGCTTATTTGCCCACTGGCCTTCAGCTCCAGATCAGACCTTTCAGCACCCATACTTCATACATCAAGCTATTCACCCCCTATCATATGTGCACAATTGCACACTACAAAACTGGCCAGATTTCGGATCGTGGGGTGACCCTCACCTCTTTTGGGGTTCTCGTGGTGGATCCACTGACGGCAGGACGCAGTTCTTCAAAGCCGACCCAAGGGACACCATCTGTTAAGCCCTGCACTTCCAGTGGATATCCACACCCGACCCAGGCGTGCGCCTTCCCGAACTCGGGCCCACGAGAATGGACGATTGCCCTGAGGGTTAAAAACAGACACACACAAAAAAGAGACCTTTGCTCATTTACCAAGAGTAAATGGCAACTTTATTAAACTCAAGTCAGGTATTTATACCAGTAGGCAACCGAGATCAAAAGGGCAAGGCCTCCTCCCAACAAAAGCAGGAAGAAGAATAAAGGCCCCAGTAAAGGAAAATTCCTCCCACCCAGAGGGGGCTGGGGAAACTGGCCTTTGTGGGAGTTTTTCCCCAGGCAGGTGGTTGAGGGTTTAAGGCAATGTCAGACAGGTTAGATGGGCCTTGACACCTGAGCTTCTTTGAGGCAGGTTGAGAAATTACCATTTTTAAGTAAAATAGATCCCTCAGGCTAATGTACCAGGCTGTAGCAGAACCAAGGACTGAACTAGCAGGAAGCTTAACTGGTTAGCGTAAACATTATTTGCATCCAGTATTTTGGTCTCAATGATCAGGGAGGACAGGGTCCCACAACCTGTAACATGTTTTATATTATAATAAGCAAAAAAGCGTTTCATTTTCATAGATACATATGCTGGACCATTGTCTGTCTTTATTTGTGCAGGTATACCCATGATGGCCATAACTTCCAATAAATGTGTGATTACCGAATCAGCCTTTTCTGAGCTCAGGGCAGTTGCCCATTGAAAACCTGAATACGTGTCTATAGTGTGGTGTGCATATTTAAATTTACCAAATTCCATAAATTGGAAGACATCCATCTACCAGATTTCATTCCTTTGAGTACCCTTTGGGTTACTTCCTGCAGGGAACGGTGTTTGATTATAGAAAGAACAAGTATGACGTCTCTTTATAATGTCCTTAGCTTGTTGCCATGTAATGGAAAACTATTTCTTTAAGCCTTTACTATTGACGTGATATTTTTAATGAAATTCTGAGGCCTGCAGAATGCTTCCAATCTATAATTGGTCAATTTCAGCGTTACCTTGTGCTAGAGGGCCAGGCCGACCGGTATGGGACCGGATGTTTGTTATGTACATTGGACAAAGCCTATTCCTAATTATGTCCTGTACCTGGATAAACAATGAAGTCAACTCTGCGTCATCTGGTATGAATTCAGCGGTTTCAATATGCAAGATAACTCTTTCTGCATATTGTGAATCTGTAACTATATTAAGAGGTTCTTTAAAATCCCTTAGCACCATAAGAATGGCATATAATTCTGCCTTCTGGACAGAATTATAAGGGCTTTGTTCCACCTTACTCAATTCTTTCGATTTATAACCTGCTTTCCCTGATTTATTTGCATCAGTATAAAATGTCTGGCTCCAGTTATTGGAGCATCACGTTCAATTCTAGGAAGAATCCAAAAAGTTCTCTTTATGAGGTTAAGTCTATCACTTTTGGGATAGTTGCTGTTAATGTCTCCAAAAAAAATTAGCACAAGCTCTTTGCCATGGTTCATTATCTTCTCATAACTTTCTTATTTCCTCAGTAGTAAAAGGCACTATAATTTCTGCTGGGTCTATACCTGCTAGTTGATGAAGTCTCAGTTTACCTTTTATAATTAATTCAGAGACCTTTTCTACATAAGTTTTTAATTTTTTACTTGGTTTATGAGGTATAAATATCCACTCTAAAATAATATCTTCCCTCTGCATTAAAATCCCTGTAGGAGAAATTCTGGAAGGCAGTATGACTAGGATGCAACTAAGATTCGGGTTCACCCTATCCACATGTGCCTCCTGTAATTTTTCCTCAATCATTGTCAGTTCCTTTTCTGCTTCAACTGTCAATTTTCTGGGACTATTCAAATCTTTATCACCATCTAAGGTTTTGTTTAAATGAACTATTAGATCAGGTGTTATCCCAACAGGTGGTCGTAGACTGGAAATGTCTCCTAACAATCTTTGGAAGTCATTAAGAGTCCGTAACTGGTCTCTTCTAATTTGTGCCTTTTGCATTCGAATTTTCTCTAACCCTATTCTGTAACCTAGGTAATTAATAGTATCTCCTCTTTGAATATTTTCAGGGGCAATTTGTTAGCCCCACCTAGGCAAGGCTTTCTTTACTTCAAACATATTTTCCAAAGTATCTTTATTTGAATCAGATAATAAAATGTCATCCATGTAATAATAAATTATGGACTTGGGAAATTGCTTACAAATTATTTCCAGTGGCTTATTAGCAAAATATTGGCACAGTGTGGGACTATTGACCATCCCCTGTGGGAGGATAGTCCATTGATATCTCCTTATAGGCTGAGAAGTATTATAAGTAGGCACTGTAAAGGCAAATTTTTCTCTATAATTTTCTTGCAAAATGATAGTGAAAAAACAATCTTTCAAATCAATAACTATAAGAGGCCATCCTCTTGGTAATAGAGAAGGCAAAGGAATTCGAGATTGTAGCGGACCCATAGGTTGAATTACCTTGTTGACAGCTCTTGGATCTGTCACCATTCTCCATTTACCAGATTTCTTTTTTACAACAAAAACAGGAGAATTCCAAGGGCTGGTTGATTCTTCAATATGGTTAGCATCTAGTTGCTCTTGTACCAGCTATTCCAAAGCCTATAATTTATCTTCAGCTAGAGGCCACTGCTTGATCCATATTGGCTTCTCAGTTAGCCATTTTAAAGGTAGGGCTGTTGGTACCTTTAAAGGTTTGCTATTGGCTGTATGTTCTTGTACAGCCTGAATATCTGGTGACCTTTTTCCATAATACCTCATTATATCCTTCCCAGAATTGTGAGTTCCTGGAATTACAGGAATGTTAATCTGGGTATTCCATTGCTGGAGCAGGTCATGGCCCCATAATTTTATTGCAATATTGGCTATATATGTCCTTAGTCTTCCTATTTGCCCTTCAGACCCTATGCATTCAACCCATCTTGTGCTTTGTTTTAAACGAGATAGGGTCCCAATTCCCAGGAACTGAACATCTACCTCTTGAAGAGGCCAATTTGGATGCCAAGATTTTGGAGTAATGATTCTTTCGTCCACACCTGTGTCTAATAAGCCTTCAATAAAAATGTCATTTATACTGACTCTTAGCTTTGGTCTTTGATCATTAATAGGAGTCTGCCATAATATACTTTTTCTCTGTCCTACTGAGTTTTTTGACTCATTCTCCACATGTAATTCATCATTTTGACCAGTATTACTTTTTACGGCAGACATTGGAGTTTTCAATTTTCTTGGTGAGACACATTTTCCACTGTAACTGGGAATGACTAGGTCCCTTTTGGCTTGGGGGCCTGTGAGAGGCCCCTCAACGAGTTTCCCGATGGTATCGAGTTGTCTTGTCTGTTTGTTGTTGACCTGCATTCGTTGGACCAATGTCAGCCTTTACCGCATCTCCTACATATAACTGAAGGCTGAGGTCTCCTACTTTTGTCATTCCCAGGGGAGATATTATTCCTAGAATTTCTTTGCCTGCAATCCCTTTTCAGATGTCCTAATTTACCACAATTAAAACACCTGGTAGTTTGATGTCTCCTCATAGCTTTGGAAATCACTTCTCCCACCCAGAATTCATCATTATAGCTAAACGTCTCAACATTGATTGTATGCTGTATCTATTCTTCCATAGGTGCTGTTCTAGATCTTAAAGGCCCAATTATCTTTTTACATTCTGTATTTGCATTTTCAAAAGCTAGAGATTCAAGAAGTATTCGTCTAGCTTCTGGGTCTGTTAACCCTATGTCCAGAGCCTTAATTAATCTTTGCACAAAATCAGTAAAGGGTTCTCTCTGTCCCTGCCTAACCCTGGTGTATGATTTGACCCTTTTTGCTGAATCTTGTATTCTATTCAAAGCATTCAGGGCTGCTTTGTGACATAAGGACAGCACTTCTTCGTCATAAAGAGCTTGGACCTGTGGATCACCATATGCTCCTACACCAAGAATTTGATCTTGGGAAACCTCCACACCTTTAGCTCTTCCTTGCTGTTCCATATGTTTGGATTCTTCTCTGAAATAAATTCCAAACATCAAGGAAGGTCCATCATCTAAAACTGCAGACACTAGCTGAGAGAAATCATGGGTGGTAGCTCTGACATTAGAAGCCCAAGTCCTTATCATTTTCTTAACAAATGCAGAGTGTAAACCATAATTAACGACAGCTTGCTTAATTTCTTTTAAATCATTCATTTCTATTGGTGTCCATCTAGCTTCTTTAACTCCCTTTGAGCCTTTAGAAGTTGACCCTTTCTCAGAATAAATTTCAGGTTATGTCGTTAGAACCCTGGGTAAGCCAGTTCTAACAGAAGGTGGTGGCATTGTATTCTGTCCTTGTGCCTTCTTACTCTGTTCACCAGCTCCAATAATTTCTTCATTCATTCCTAATCTTTTTATCATTGTCTCCCTTAAATCCTGAATCTCCTGACCTACCCGGGGTTCTAGGAATTTCACTAATGTATCAGGTCTTTGGTTCCCATTCTGGAGGTACATTCTAACTGTTACCTTATCAAAACTTTGTGGTAACGTCTAAATGTCAAATTCAACAGCCTGAACCCTTTCAGGTAACTTCTTAGTGCCCTTGGATATGAAGTCAATTTTGTCTATCATAGTATCCACTTGTTCAGATAACCCCTGATTTTCAATAATTTTAATCCTTTCAACTAGTTGTTCATTATTAGTCCATAAAAATCATATCTTCCTTAATGATAAAATATTGAAAAGAAAACTGAAACCTAGTAACAAGTTAATTAATGTATCCCCATAGTCATATAAACCTTGCATGACATAATCCATTGTATTAATAAAGAAAACAGTAAAATTGGCATTGGAAAAAAAAACTGCCATATTACCTCTTGTCTAGTAGGCAGTGCAGTTGCCAAGTTGCGACTAGAACTACTGCAAAGGTGACGGAAATGGGGTCCTGTTTCAGTGTCTGCCTTAGTATTTGTTAAAAACTAGGAAATATAAGTTGCTCATCAAAGAAAATGTAAGTAATCATTTATGGAAAATGTAAATCAATTCCATACATGAAACCAGAAACCCAGAATCCAGGGGTAGAAAAGAGCAACGTGGAAGCCGTGTATGCCTCCACATGACCGAGTTGCCCCAAGGGGTTGCAGTTTTTGGTAACTGCTTGCATTCTGATTCATGCCACTCAAGCACCGCACTTACAAGGGAAATTTAAAAACAACTCAGAAAAGAGCAAACCAGGCAGGCAGAGACTGTCCTGAGCCTGTGGAGCTCGGGAGGTGTGGGGTTTAATTGAACTGCTGACTCCACACACAGGGCACAGGCTGCAGCTGAGTGAGGGCTCATGACTAGCCGAGCTGGCGGCAAGCAGTTGAGTAGGGGGTTGGGGGGGTTCTACAACCAAACGTGGGGTGCCAGATGAAGGTGTAAGTCACAAACAATCCCACACCAGTTTGGAATTATGATTAATAGAATGTTTATTTATTCAAAGGGGAAAAACTTACAGATTACCGTCCCAGACAACAGCCCCTCTGCGCGAGCAGGAAAGGAGTCTAGGAGCCGAAAGCGGAGCCAGAAGCCAGAGAGAG
The DNA here is from genome assembly GCF_982192425.1 of Myodes glareolus. Taxonomy (NCBI): domain Eukaryota; kingdom Metazoa; phylum Chordata; class Mammalia; order Rodentia; family Cricetidae; genus Myodes; species Myodes glareolus. The sequence continues at coordinate 118,169,183 of NC_142028.1, read as the reverse complement.
AGTGGAGGACAGCCACTGCTTTTTTAAAGAGAGAGAGAGACCATGCCCCAGTGGGCTTGTATCTCAGCGACTATTGGCTGAAGGAGCGGAAGGAGAGGAGCTCCCGCAGCACCTAAGGAAATAAAGGCAGTCATTAAAAGTCTTTCAGCCAAAAAAAGCACCCAGGGTCAAAGGATTTTAATGCAGAATTTTACCAAACCTGCAAAGAAGAGCTAATACCAGTACTTCTAAAATTATTCCATAAAATAGAAACAGAAGAAATATAGCCACATTCTTTCTATGAGGCCACAGTCATCCTGATCCTAATACTTTGTAAGAAAACATACAAAGAATCAACAAAGAACTAGAATTACAGGCCAATTTCACTCATGAACATAGATGCAAAAATAGTTAAAATATTCACAAACTGAATCCAAGAACACATCACTGTGATCAAGTAGGCAGACATTCTACTGGAGAAACTGCTGAGAGTTTTATATCTGAACCTGCAGGCAGTAGGATGACACCACACTGAATTTGATTTAAGCTTCTGAGACTTCAAAACTCATCTCTTGTGACATACTTCTTCGAACAAGGCCATAATTATTTCAAGAAGGACACACCTCCTAATATTTCTACTTCTTGTGAGCCTATGGGCACCATTTTCTTTCAATCCACAAAAATTGTCAAAGAAAAATAGAATAGGAAATTATGCAGAGCAGGTACATAGAAGCAGGGCTGATTCAGAGGCCATTGAGGGGTGCTGCTTACTGGCTTGTTTTTACAGCTTGTTTAGTCTGCCTTCTAATCCATGATAATCAGTCAAGAATTGTCAGCACCCACAGTTTTTTGGGCTGTCTGCCATCTATCAGGAACTTATAAAATGCCCTACAGGCAGATCTATGGAAGCATTTTCTCAATTGATGTTCCCTCCTTTCATATAACTCTAACTTGTGTCAAGTTGAAATAAAACTAACTAGTGCACAAGCACAAAATGTTCTAAGAATACATATTATCACCAAATATCTGCCATATGTTGTGGAGACAAACAACTGGCTTAGAGTGCAGGATCCTCCTGGGACAGATGAGACAAACTTGGGAAACGGTTGCATGGCAAACCAAGTATAGATGAAAGCAAACTTTCTCCACCCATTTCTCAAACTTTCTGTCGGAATCTGTACCCTGGATATGGAAGTGGCCTTTGAGCTCAGTTCCTCATGCTCTACCAGTTACAAAGGAGTGCTTTGCTTCTGTATACTTTTTGCCTTGTTTCTATGTACTTCTTTTCATTTTTATTACTATGATTAATTGAGGTATTGTTTCTTGCAAGGTGAAGCAGGAGTTTCTCATGATCATGTACGTAAGTTAAGGGGGGTTTCAGAGTTGAGGCAATGCTTTTTAGTCTGTATAAAAAGCCATACAAAATAAAGCTTGTTATGCAGTTGTTCACACCTTGCATCCCCTGTGTCCTGATTTAAGTGAGACCCTTACCCAAGGACCCCAACACACTAGACATTGACAATATGTTCTTAATTTTTGCCATCTCTTAAGATTTATTGTAGATCCATAGATAGAACCTTCTCTGTTGCACTCTGATTGTTGTCCATTGTACATTACTCATTTTTTCAACTTTAGTTTTCAAAAGAGAACCATAATCCCAAACTCCTAAAAGTAGTTGGAGTAACCAATGAAAAGAGAACAAATAGGCCATCCAATTCATTCTTTTTCTTACCGCTCCAGGCATTTTTTTCAGGATTCATAGCTGAAACAATTGGACTTATGGCTTCTTTGCATTAGTTAACCTTTTTTCTCACCAACCCATAGGAAATCTTGAAGTAATTTCAGATAAGCTTAACATTCTTGAGGACCAATACTGATGCTGTACTCCAAAATTTAAGGGGTTTTGTATACACACCCTGTACTGTAAATTTAAATTGGTCTTAATAATAAAAACCCAGAGTCAGATATAGGGGTTAATGTTGAAATATCAGAGTAGAAGAGAAGTCAGCCTCTAGTTCTTACTTGTACAGAATCCTCAAGATGAATGGGTATCCTGCCTCTGTAAGTCCTCAGACTGAATGCCATATCTTACAAAATCTCAGACTTAATCCTGAGTTTCCGAATCCTCCTGCCTTATATTCCTCTCTCTGCCCAGCCATATCACTTTCTGTCTCACCTCCATAGTGATAGGATTATTGGTGTTAGCTAACACTGCTTGGTTTTGTTTCATTTTTTTTTTATTAAATTATAAAAGTTTCCATTTCAGCCCCTCCTCCCAACACCCTCCCACTCCCCCCACTCCCTCTCCTCCTCCCTCTCCATCCCCTAGAGCAGTCAGGGTTTCCTGCCCTGTGGGAAGTTCAAGTTCCTCCCCCCTCCCTCCAGGTCCAGGAAAGGTGAGAGTCCAAACAGACTGGAGCGCCAAAATCCAGTATATGCAGAGGAAACAAGTCCCAGTGTCATTGTCAATGGCTTTTCAAAAAGGCTCCGGGCCAGCCACATTCAGAGAAACTGGTTGGATCACGACCTCGTTCAGTCCCAGTCCAACAGGCCTTGGTGAACTCTCATTATATCAGTTCCCTTGTATCAGTGGGTGCTCGCATCCCTCGCAGTCCTGATTACTTTTTTTTATTTTCTTCATCTTTCTGTTCCTCATTTGGACCGTGGAGCGCTCAGTTCGGTGTTCCAATATGGGTCTCCATCTGTTTCATTTTTTAGAGTAATGTAATCTCAAGTAGCCCAGGTTGGTCTTGAACTCACAAAAATCCATCTATCTTTGTCCTTCATAGTAGGAAGAGTGGCAGGCTGTGTCCCGCCACCCAGCTAGCTTAGCCCTGAAATAATTACACAGAAACTGTAGTCATTGAAATACTGCCTGGCCAGTTATCTTCAGCTCCTTATTGGCTAACTCTCACATATTAGCTTAACCCATCTCCATTAATGTGTATCATCACATGATTGTGGCTTACCGGCATGAGTCTAACCAGTGTCCATCTCAGGCAGGAGAATAATGGTGTCTGCTTGATTCTGGTCTTCTTCTCAGCATCTAGTTCTGTCCTCTCCACCTACCTAAGTACTACCCTATCAAAAGGCCAAGGCAGTTTTTTAATAACCAATAAAAGTAACACAAATATAAGGACCTTCTACACCGTTTCCTCTTTTCTGTTTAAACAAAAAGAAAGGCTTTCACTTTAACATAGTAAAATTATATATAGCAAATCAGGTATCAAATAAGAACTACAGTTACAATATTTATACCTATTTTATCTTTTATCATAAAAAGGACAACTATAACTATAACTATCTATGTATTCTTCAACTTCAATATTATATCTCCAGAAAGATATAATATTACCTAAGTAAACAAGAAGTAAGCCACTTCCAAAATTCTAGAAATGACAGAAATCTTGCTGTCCAGACAGTCACCCAAAGTTTTTCCTGTACCATTGGGGCATCAATCTTCAGCCTTTAGACCCATAGTATCCAACAGACTTGTCCATGAAGCAGAAAATTTCAAAGACAGTTCAGTCACTTTCTTCTGTATTCTGCATACTCTTTTATGAAACAGGAACCCCAAAGGACCATATCACCTTTAGGCAAGTTCAGCAGTCCTCTCTGTGCGGATACTGCATGTCCAGTGAAGTAGTCCAGGCAAGAGCAGTTTCTTACCAAAGTGGATAACTCCATAAGGAACCTCTTCAGTGCCCATCTTCTTCTTGAAGTAGATTGGTGCTTCCACAAGCAGATGTATCTCATTCCATAAAAAGTCCTAAGTTATTAAAACATTTTAATTGCCATATTCTGTAGTCTTTGAAAGATATAAAAAATGACTATCTAACTGAAATACATCTCTGTGTCTATAAAATCTAACCAACATGACTACAACCTTGACTATTATATATTATTATCCATTAAAAACCTATATTTCCTAATTATACATTACATTTTTAAATGAACTACAAAACCACAGTATCTTAATGAAGAGCAGAAATACTTATACCTATAACAAGGTTGACCTTAAATTTAAATCAATAAACCAAGATTTATACCAATGCAAATTATTCATATCTATATCATATCTCCTTTAAATGTAAAAGAACATTTATAAACAATATTTGGGAATATAGACACAGTTATTTCTCTCCAATCTGCTTCATACTAAATGTGGACACTGTTAATCAGGTCTTTCATGGTGTATCCTATGTGCTAGGTTCATCTCAGTCACCAGTTGAGTGAAATAATTTTCTGAAGGTGTTCACAGTGACCTTTCAGGAGTGTGTAGTCTATCATATCATATTGGTCAAGAAGCAATTCTCAGGGTCTTATCCTTTGTGAAAACAAAAGAACCTCTTTTCCAAAGCATCATATCCTTAGATCCTAATTCTGAAGTAAAGATACCTTTATGATATACATGTTGGATTAGCTTAGCAGCACATACAATGAAAATTCTCTCTGTACTTAGCTCCTTCACAGTCAAAAATTCAAAGAAAATAAGCAAATACAATAATACACAGAATCCAGACGTTCTGTAAATTTTCCATTTTTACGTGGCTTATTTTTACTCTATCACTTTACTCTGTTTCTTTAAAGACTTTACCCATTTTTTAAAGCATTAACTTTATTCTATGACTTTTTAATACTCTTTTTCTTCTCTCTCCCAAGCCTATGTTTATCTAACAGTATGACCCATTTAGAGGTCTTTTATGTCTGAATCTGTCCTATTGTGAATCTGTAATTCTTTATTATCCAGGAACACTTCTTAAAATGTTAAGCACTTCTTAAAAACTTAAGTTGCGCCATGTAGGGGTAATATGGTACTGCCTGTTCCCTGCCCAGTTTCCTTACCTGCTCAACTCCGCTGTTATTAAGATAACTACGATAGTTCCTGCATGAGTTCAGCACAGTTTAGCATGGCAGAGCCTCTCGCCTCAGAGACATTTGGTGCTCCTGAGCCATGTGAGTCCACATTGAGGCACACAGTGAGTCCACATTGCCATCAAGCAAGTCATAGCACTTTATTCACAAAACCCCATCCAAATTCTCTGTCTCTCACAAGAGGCAGAGGTTAAACTAACAGCAAAAAGCTATGTTAAACTGGTTTTTTTTTGTATGTCTAGAATTCCTTTTTAAGCCCTCTTAGGTTTTACTTGGAGTTCATTACCATGTTGGAGCGCCACTTTGTAGTAGGAAGAGCAGTGGACTGTGTCCAGCTGCCCATCCAGGCTAGCCCTGAAATAATTACACAGAAACTGTATTCATTGAAATACTGCCTGGCCCATTATCTCCAGCCCCTTATTGGCTAACTCACACATATTAGTTTAATCCATCTGCATTAATGTGTATCTCCACTTGACTGTGACTTATCAGCATGAGTCTAACCAGTGTCCATTTTGGCCAGAAGAATAATGGTGTCTGCCTGACTCTGCTCTTCTTCCCAGCATCCAGTTCTATCCTCCCTGCCTACCTAAGTACTGCCCTAACAAAAAACCAAGGCAGTTTTTTAAATAACCAATGAAAGAAACACAAATATAGAAGGATCTCCTACACCATTTGTCTCCTAAATTCTAGTACAGAGATTAAAGGTGTATGCCACCACTGCTTGGTCTCTATGACTAAATAGTGTGGATAGCTCCACACCCTGATTTTCTGGCAAGCTATGTTTGTTAAAACATGAAAAAATATCACTCTAGCCCTCCTCCACCAACTATGCTGTTTCCATACCTACTTATCCAAACTGATTTGAACAGACGAAAAACTACAATGACAAGTCTCCCCTCCTATGAAACGGATTTTGTATTCCTTCTACTCCTCCCCCTAACCACCCCACTTCTCTCTTTTGTTATCTTTGTTCTCATATTTGTAATTTTTATCTGTTCTTTAAATGTTTTACGGAAGTTCCTCCTGGATGAAATCACTGCCATCATGAACTCCATGTTAAGACAATGACTACTTTGTCTAGGTTCTTACTGGGTATTTTCATTATTGGTCTTGTCTTATCCACTATAATTCCTAATCTAAAGAACTATTTCAGGAACTTTCTCCAGAAGCACATAATGGCAAGTGCATCATCTACTTTAGGTGATAAACTTAAAACACCCCCTGTGACATGAAGTTGTCTTGACTTATGACATCTTAGACCTTTAGGAAAGAGCCTAGATCCTCCATTGTTCACCTCCCACTGGAGGTGTAAAGGGAGAGGCAGGCCGCTTCTCTCCACCTGACTAGCTTTACCCAAAATAATTACACCGAAAGTATATTCATTTAAAAACTGCCTGGCCCGTTAGTTCTAGCCTCTTCTTGGTTAACTCCCACATCTTAATTAACCCATTTCTAATAATCTGTGTAGCACCACAAGGTGGTGGCTTACCGGAAAAGATTCAGCATATCTGACCTGGTTGCAGGCTCCATGGTGTCTGCCTGACTCTGCTTCTTTCTGCCACAATTCTGTTCTGTCTTTCCTGCCTACCTATGTTCTGACCTATCAGGAGAAGCAGGTGTCTTTATTAATTAATCAATGAAAGTAGCAGATAGAAGACCCTCCTACATCACAGAGGGAACTTTTAAGAGAATACCTAACTGTCATTATTTTGTCTTACCACAGGACTTGGAATGAAGATTCTGGTATTCGGACAAATCTTCTGACAGGACTATCAACCTCCTCTGGTATCTACCACTTTAAGACTGTGGGAAAACTGACCTGCAGATAAAATCTTCCCTCCACAATGTTCCCTTTATCTATCTTACATAACCCCAAACCTCATTTACTACAAGGACAGAGTCTCCACAAGTGCAGAGAGGCTAGTATCCTGTAATTGTTCTGATTAAAGAACAGTTCTGCTTGTGTGGAAGACAGTCACTGCTTTCTTTTATTTCCATGTTGCCTCAACCAATTCAAATCTAACACTTGGTTCTAACTCCACACAAACCTGAATCTAAATGTGTCAAATATTTAAATATAGACCTGAAACTCTGAAACTGTAACAAAGAGGAAAAAGCAAGGGGTTATTATTTAATATATGGTCTTGGTAAATTATTTGTAAGTAGGCCACCTATGACACAGAAAATAAGACCAACTATTGATAAATGAAATCTTTTGAATATTGAAAGCTGTAGAGCAAAGAAAATTGTCAACCAAATAAAGAGGTGACCCAAAGAGTGAGAGAAAATCTTTGCTACTTATTCTACTTGTGACAAGTATTGGTATCTAGTATACACAAGAAACTCAAAAGAAAAAATAAAAAACTAAGCAGCACAATTTAATAATGGGCTGGGTACTTTGACTGACTGGGACATATATAAGAGCTGCTATAAGTTGGTTTGTGCAACAGCAAAGTCATGTGTAAAAGTTGGCATTTTATAGCTCTACTAAATATATTTATTTATATTTATATTATTCCACTATATTTCACATCTGAAATTTGGAAGAGGAGAAATTGATGAAGTTGATGTAAACCACGTTCAAACACTTAGGAACCTAGCTAGCACTTTGACCAGCTAAATGAAACTCTACATTAACTGCTACACAAAGCAAGAAGCTTCTTTGATGAAATTTGAGAGAAATTCAAATCTACAGATATAAACATAAATATTTAGAGGGCAGTTTGAAAATATGACCATTTAGTAAAAAATAATAATAGATTTCCTCTTATAAATTATGATCTTCCCAGTAATGTACTTTTGAAAGTAACAGGCCTGAAATTTCTTTAAGAGCAGGGTTTTAATAAATGTCTGAAAATTTCATGGAAGAAATTATGAAGTAATTAAACACAGAAATAGCCCTAAAGAAGAATTAAAAATGGCTCATAAATAATTTTTAAATTTGTTCAATATCACTAATCATTAGGACAATGTGGTTTAAAATGACTTTAAGATTTCATTCCAGTTCACTTAAAGTGTCTGTTGTGAGTCCTATTCTCTTCACGGATCATGAATCATTGGCCATCAATCCCCTAGTGAAAAGGGTTCAGATATCTATGAATATTACAGTAATAGCCATATGAGAATCTGCATCAGTGTTACAGCTCAACTTTTTTTCAGAGTAATAGGAATACATAGGATGGTGACAGTGCCGGGGGCATTTGGCAGCACAGTCCTCTTATATAACTTATATTATTGGGGCACAATGCCTAGTTATTATAAATACATGGTGGGGAGAGTATTTGCCGGGAACCGAATGAAGTAACCCTTAAGATATTTTAGGCATTCTGACCCAGGAACAGCTTCCAAATAAGGTTGGGCATCCAGTTCAAGAGACACTATCCAAAGAGGGTAGGTAGGGAATCCTGCTATAATTGGACAATGTGGCCTACAGTCTTGAGCAGCAGAGCCCTCCAACAGTCTACTATGAGACATACAAATGACAATAAATGCTGCTTGTGAGCAAAACTATACACTTACTCACTGTCAATGAAAGTGGGAACTGGTATACTCATTTTGTAAATAAGTCTGTAAATTTCGAAAAACAAAACAGTAAAAAACAAAACAAAACAAAACAAAACTCCTGAGCATATGCCCCAAAAACTCCAGATCCTACCACAGAGATTTCTGCATATTCATTTCCATTGCTTCTCTTTCCTCAGAATATAGATATAATATTTAGCCTATATATTCATCTTCTGATGAATGGATATTAAAGCATAGTACATATACTCAATGGAAGTTTATTCAATTACAAAGAAAGATGATACTATAAAATTTCTAAAAAGTGTGGATGATGGATAAAACCTGAGTAAAGGGGGAGTGCACGGCACCTCCAGCTCCTGCTGCAGGGGCTTCTTGGCTCTGCACAACTCTCCCCTTCCCCTCCAGTTTGCCCTTTTGTCTGCTGGGTCCTTTGGCCTCCTAGAGTCCTGTCCCTGTGCTGAAGATAACCTTTCAGACCCGTGAGTGGGTGCCATTCTGGGACTGGACGGAACATCCGGGAAAGGACCACTGGGCCTCTTTATCTCCTGCTGCAGGGGTTTCTCTGTTCCACACTTCCCCGCTCACCCCCATTCCCCCACACTTCCCTGCCCACCCCCATCCCCCCAAGCCTGCCCAATTGTCTGTGAGGTCCTTGGCCCAGTAACAGGAACAGGTCCTGTTCCTTCACTGAGGCTACCCACTCAGAGTGGTGAGTGTGTCCCTGCCCAGCCAGAGGGGAGTGCAAGGCACCCCCCGGCTCCTGTAGCAGGGGCTTCTTGTCTGTGAACAACTTTCCCCTCCTCCTTGAGTTTCCCCTTTTGTCTGCTGGTTCCTTTGACCTCCACGAGTCCTGTCCCTGTGCTGAGGACAACCTTTTAGACCAGCCAACCGAGGAACAGTCCCTGAACCTGCACTGAGGAAAACCACCCAGAGTCAGTCACAGCAAAGGTTGGACCAAGACACCAAGACTCTGCTGGCTCTATTTGAAAACAAAGATGGGCAGGCACCAATGCAAGGATTTCTTTAACAACCTAAAAGGCCACATGACATCACCAGACTCCAGGAATCATGAAACAAGAAGAATTGAACACCCTGCTCCAGAAGAAATAGATGAAATCGACTTTAAAAGGAACTCTATGAAAATGATAGAGGAACTTAAACAGGAGGTGAAAATTGCAGTAAAGAATTGGAGATAACAAACAATAAGGTAGATGAAATGAATATGTGGGACCTCCCACACCCCTTATTCTCAAAGGGGTAGGAAAAAATTTCCTAGTAAAATGTTTTCCCAGAAAGATAGTGGCCTTCCCCTCTCCCACCCAGGATATTCTGAGCACAAGGTCACTTAGCTCAACCCAGCCAGCCACCTGGTACAGGCTGATAAAGATGGCCTAACTCAAGAACAGTGGCCTCTCTAAAAACAAGAAAAAAAACTTACTTAACAAAATGTGAGGGAGCAAAATCCTTGTACCCATGCCAAAGCATCTTCAAAGATTCTCTTTGTGGTTATGCCTTTAAAAGCTTACCCCACAGAGGAGATATAACTCCTCTCTACCTTGTTGTAACGGGGATGGAGATGAGTTCCAAACATGTTTGTATTATGCTGATTAAACCTTGCTTATTACAGTCTGGGCCTCTCTGGTGGTCTCTCTCTGGGGGTCGAGATCTGGGCACAACATATGGTGCATTGGCCAGGAACCCCAGAGATTCCACCAGGATGATGGAAGTCCGGAGGTTTATTAGCATCTACCGGTGAGAGCACTCCTTGTCTTTTGTCTTTTGTCCCTTGTCTCTTTGTCTCTGTCATGTTGTCTTGTCTGTCTGGCTATGGGTGCTTTGGTTTTGTACCAGTCGACCGATTTGGGAGTTTGGTATTGACAGGTGTTCTCTGAAGTGGACGGGCTTGTACAGAGACTCTGGAGAGTAAGGGATTCCTTGTCTCCCATTTCCAGACAGGGAGTTTTGCTTCCGGATCATTTCCAGAAAGGGATGGGAATTCTTCCACTCCTGGGTCATTTCCAGACAGGGGCCTTTCTGGCTCCGGGTCATTTTCAGACAGGGGCCTTTCTGGCTTCGGGTCATTTTCAGACAGGGAATTTTGCTCCCGGGTCATTTCCAGACAGGGAGTTTTGCTCCCGGGTCATTAGACATTCTTCAGACCCTGGGTCATTTGCAGACACCTCAGAGATAGCTGTTTGAGTTTCTTCCATAGTGGGAGAAAAGGTCACTATGTGTCTTGTCCCTGGAATTTGTCAAAGTCCTTTTATGTTATGTTATGGCAATTGTTGCTTTGTTGTCTTTCTCCTGGCTCCTATGGAGCCCTAGCCCCCTCCCCCCAGCAGTTAGACATGGAGAGGAGAGAGGCAAAAGGAGAGCACCCAAAAGGAACTGGGCACAGAGAGGGTAGGGAATACATGCCTGTGACTTATAATGTCTTTGGGGCTACTACATTGGGTACGTGGTGATCCCCTGGAGTTTCAGAAAACTGTTGTCTCTTTGTTTATTATGTTTAAGACTGAACTGACCGGAATAAAAATAAATAAATAAATAAAACAAAACTTAAACGTAAAATACAGATAACTTGACAACAGCCCATTTAGGGTCTGTATCCCTAGCCCATAGCCAGGTCTGATGGCAAGAGAATACACTGTATGGGTGCTGAGAACTAAGCCTTGAGACTGCGAAAAATGCAATATGGCAGAGGATCTGAATGGGGGCTGGGGGGCTCCAGAGGCAAGGGAGCAAGAACACCTGAGATTTAGTGGATGGCAGAATCATCATGCACCTGACCTTTTCAAAAGGCAGGCGGTGGAGCTAGTGACTGAGAGAGGCCAGCCACAGCAAAACAGGGCAGCCACCTCTCCCTTGTTCTCTCTCTGTATCTTGAGGGTCTTTGCCTTAGGCCAAAGAGAGGGACCTACACGCAGGTGACAGAGGATTGACCGCTTGCAATTAAAAAAACTGTGCAAATATAAAACAAACAAACAAACAAAAAATCTGAGATCATGGTCAAAAAAAGTTAACAAAAAAACTTTTTAAAAAAAGCATTGACAGCCAAGGACACTCTCTGTGCCCACTGCTGCTGCCCCCTCTTTTCTTTTCTGAGTCAAATTCTTCAGTATGATAACACTCAAGGTCTCTTCTACTGACCAGCAGTTTCCCATCTTAACCCTTCCCTGTTCTGATGCTGCTGCTTATGAGAAGTTTTCAATTGTACCAACCTGTAACTTTAAAACAAAATCTTAATTTTAAAGTAAATGTTAAAAAATACATTATATTTAAAAATGCTTTTGTTTCCACAGGAAAAAAATACATATGGGTTACAAATACTTATCACCTTTTATTAAGATGCATATTTCTGCTTTTGTTTTATGCAATGTTCTACTAAATAAAATCACAAAAAAAGACTTTGATAAAAATTTACACATTGTCTATAAAGGTTTTTAATAGAGGTTTTTAAAAGACCAAAAGATGTTTGCTATAATTTCTTGTACCTAACTGTTTAATGGTTAATTCTGGTTTTAAAAAGCTTTATTTGTCTTGTATAATTTCTTGTACCTAACTGTTTAATGGTTAATTCTGGTTTTAAAAAGCTTTATTTGTCTTGTTAAAGGGTCATGGTTATTTCTTTAAAAATTATATATGTTTATTTTGCTAAAAAAATTGATCTTTGATAATTATAAGTTTCATACTTATAATTTTTCTCTGAGCTCTGGTCATTAGATTTGGGTTCGCAAAAATTTAAATGTCTTTTTTGATATAGATGATGTTAAAACTGTTTTATACTGTTCTTTATTGATATACAAGAAAGTCAGTTACCACCAGAAATATCTGGGATTAGACTCCTAAAGGGGGGAAAAACAGCTACAAAGAAAACCACCAATGCCAGGTAATAGTCACCAAAAATGTTAACTATAATAAAATAAGTTATAAAACACATATGCTTATAAAATATTTCATATTATTATTATTTAGATTTTAGACTAATTGTCTTTGCTAAAATCATTAAAGGTTCAATCTAACAAAAATATGATATATAATTCTGGACTGTTAAAAATACAAATTAATAATCAGTTATCCTCAAATACTGATTTAAGTACATGGATAAGCTTTATCTAGTCCCCTATATATGTTTTAAAGCTTAAAGCAAATATTTTTTAATAATAAAGTCTGTCTAATCAGAGATACCTGGACAGCCATAAATACTTCAGAGATTTATAAAAAATGACATTTAAAATAATATTTAAAAAGCTTATATCAGACAGAAACTCTGAGATCCTAACAGTGACCTAAGGTCTTCAAAGAAGACTATGAGACACCACAATGTCTCCACCTGGATAACGACGATGCTGACCACCGGGCAAAATGCCCCGATGCTACGACCTGCTGCCAGGACCCAGCCCAGACTGTGGACAAACAGTAGGACCTTGGAGAATTGATTGCATCACTTTTGCCTAGACAAAATAAGGTCAGACTTTTCCATGTCCCTCTTCCACAGAAACCAATCACCTTATGGGCCTGGTAAAGCCTGCTGTTCTGATACTGTTGCCTCCAACGCTATGGAGACCTGGGTACGACTGTATATAGGCTGGTCTCTGTCATTTTTCTGTTTTGTCTGTACTAAAGCATAATTTATTTATCCTTCTAAGATCTTTGATTATATTTAATGGCTAGACCAGCTATAATATCTATTTAAGAGCAAAAAGGATATCCAGATCCTTACACAAAGCTATAACCAGCTTGCTAGCTCATTATATATTAAAAGGTCTAAGGATATAAAAATACATAAACATTAAAAATTTAAAAAATAATTTAAATAGTACTAATAAGCCTAAAGAAGGATATTCCTATGAAGGTACAAGAAGCATACAGAACACCAAATATACTGGATCAAAAAAAAAAACCATCCCCTCGTCATATAATAATCAAAACACAAAACATACAGAATAAAGAATGAATATTAAGAGCTGCAAAGGAAAAAGGTCAAGTAACATATAAAGGGAAACCTATTAGAATTACACCTGACTTCTCATTGGAAACCATGAAAGCCAGAAGGTCTTGGATAGATATGCTGCAGAAACTAAGAGACCATGGATGTAAGCCTAGACTACTATACCCAGCAAAGCATGCATTCACCATCAATGGGAAAAACAAGACATTCCAGGACAAAAAACAGATTTAAACAATACATAGCCACAAACCCAGCCTTATAGAAAATACTAAAAGGAAGATCACAAACCAAGGAAGCCAAAAACACCCGTAATAACACAAGCATCTGACAACTCTCCAACAGTACAACCCAAAGAAGGGTAACACACAAACAATAGCACCAGGAAAAATAACCGGAGTCAGCAACCACTAGTCATTAATATCACTTAATATCAATGGGCTCAACTCACTTATGAAAAGGCACAGGTTAAGAGAATGGATACAAAATCAGGATCCAACATTCTGCTGCCTACAAGAAACACACCTCAAACACAAAGACAGACACTACCTCAGAGTAAAGGGTTGGGAAAAGATTTTCCAATCAAATGAACCAAAGAAACAAGTGGGTGTGGCTATACTAATATCTAACAAAATTTATTGCAAGCTAAAATCAATCAGAAGAGATGGAGATGGACACTTTATACTCATATCAGGAGCAATTCATCAGGAGGAAGTCTCAATCCTGAATATCTACACCCCTAATATAAAAGCACCCACATATGTAAAAGAAACATTACTAGAACTCAGAACATACATCAAACCCCACACTCTAATAGTGGGTGATTTCAACACTCCTCTCCTCTCAGTGGACAGTTCAACCAGACAGAAACTTAACAGAGAAATAAGAGAACTAACAGATATGATGAACCAAATGGACCTAACAGACATCTATAGAACATTCCACCCAAACAGAAAAAAAATATACCTTCTTCTCAGCATCTCATGAAACCGTCTCAAAAATTGATCACATAATTGGTAACAAAGCAAACATCCATAGATACAAAGAAATTGTAGTAATCGCCTGTGTACTATCAGATCACTATGGAATAAAGTCAGAATTCAACAACAATTCTAACCCCAGAAAGCCTATAAACCCATGGAAACTGAACAGTCAGCTACTGAACCATCCCTGGATCAAGGAAGAAATAAAGAGAGAAATTAAAGTCTTCTTTGAATTCAACGAAAATAAAGACACAACATTTCCAAACCTATGGGACACTATGAAAGCAGTGCTAAGAGGGAATTTCATAGCACTAAGTACCCACATAAGGGAAACGGAGAAAGCACACATTAGAGACTTGACAGTACACCTGAAAGCTCTAGAAAAAAAGAAGCTGACACACTCAGGAGGAGTAGAAGTCTGGAAATAATCAAACTGAGGGCTGAAATCAACAAAATTGAAACACAGAAAACAATTCAAAGAATAAATGAAACAAAAAACTAGTTCCTGGAGAATATCAACAAGATTGACAAACCCCTATCCAAACTAATCAAATGCCAGAGAGAGAACATGCAAATTAACAAGATCAGAAATGAAAAGGGGCACATGATCACAGACACAGAGGACATTACGAGAATCATTTGCTCTTACTACGAAAGCTTGTATGCCACAAAGTTGAAAAATTTGAAAGATATGGACACTTTTTTAGATAAATACCATATACCAAAATTAAGTCAAGACCAGGTGAGCAGTTTAAATAGACCTGTAAGTCTTGAGGAAATAAAAGCTGTCATCAGAAACCGCCCTACCAAAAAATGCCCTGGACCAGATGGTTTCAAGCAGAATTCTATCAGAACTTCCAAGAAGAGTTAATATCTATCCTCCTTAATGTGTTTCACAAAGTAGAAACAGAAGAGTCATTGCCTAACTCCTTTTATAAAGCTGCAGTCACCCTGATTACAAAACCACACAAAGACTTAACCAAAAAAGAGAATTACAGACCAATATCACTCATGAACATCGATGCAAAAATTTTCAATAAAATATTGGCAAACAGAATCCAAGAACACATCCAAAAATTATACATTATAATCAAGCAGACTTCATCCCAGAGAGGCAGGGCTGGTTCAACATATGAAAATCTATCAATGTAATCCATCATATAAATAAACTGAAGGAAAAAAACCATATGATCATTTTATTAGATGCTGAAAAAGCATTTGACAAAATTCAACACCCCTTTATGATAAAGGTCTTGGAGACATTAGGGATGCAAGGTTCATTCCTAAATATAATAAAAGTAATATACAGTAAGCCGACAGCTAACATTAAATTAAATGGAGAGAGACTCAAAGCCATTCCACTAAAATCAGGGACAAGACAAGGCTGTCCACTCTCTCCATATCTCTTCAATATAGTTCTTGAAGTTCTAGCAATAGCAATAAGAAAGCATAAAGTGATCAACGGATTTCGAATCGGAAAGGAAGAAGTCAAAGTTTCATTATTTGCAGCTGATATGATAGTGAACATAAGCGACCCCAAAAACTCTACCAGAGAACTCTTACAGCTGATCAACACCTTTAGTACTGTGGCAGTATACAAGATCAACTCCAAAAAATCAGTTGCCCTCCTATACAAGAAGAACAAAGATACAGAGAAGGAAATCAGAGAAACATCACCTTTCACGAAAGCCAGAAAAAGCATAAAATATCCTGAGGTAACTCTAACCAAGGAAGTGAAAGATCTATTTGACAAGAACCTTAAGATTTTGAAGAAAGAAATTAAAGAGGACACCAGAAAATGGAAGAATCTCCCATGCTCTTGGATTGGGAGGATCAACATAGTAAAAATGGCAATTCTACCAAAGGCAATCTATAGATTCAATGCAATTCCCATCAAAATCCCAAAAAAATTCTTCACAGACCTTGAGAGACCAATAATAAAGTTTATGTGGCAAAACAAAAAACCCAGGATAGCCAAAACAATCCTATACAGTAAAAGTACTTCTCGAGGCATTATCATCCCTGACTTCAAACTCCATTACAGAGCTACAGTAATGAAAACTGCTTGGTATTGGCACAAAAAAAGTAGATGTTGACCAATGGAATCGAATTAAAGACCCAGATATTAATCCAAAAACCTATGAACAACTGATTTTTGACAAAGGAGCTACAATTATACAATGGAAGAAAGAAAGCATCTTTAACAAATGGTGCTGGCATAACTGGATATCAACCTGTAGAAGAAGGAAAATAGATCCATATCTATCATCATGCACAAAACTCAAGTCCAAATCAATTAAAGACCTCAATATTAATCTGACCACTTTGAACCTGATATAAGGGAAAGTGGGAAGTAGTCTACAAGACATGGGCACAGGAGACCACTTTCTAGGTAGAACACCAGTAGCACAGATAATAAGAGAATCAATGAATAAATGGGACCTCCTGAAACTGAGAAGCTTCTGTAAAGCAAAGGACACCATCAGTAAGACAAAAAGGCTACCTTCTGACTGGGAGAAGATCTTCACCAACCCCTCATCAGACAAAGGTCTGATCTCCAAAATATAAAAAGAACTCAAGAAACTAGACACTAAAACTCTAATTAACCCAATTAAAAAAATGGGGTACTTAACTGAACAGAGAATTCTCAACAGAAGTTCAAATGGCCAAAAGACACTTAAGATCATGCTCAACCTCCTTAGTGATCAGGGAAATGAAAATCAAAACAACTATGAGATACCATCTTACACCTGTCAGAATAGCTAAAATCAAAAACACCAATGATAGCCTACGCTGGGGAGGATGTGGAGTAAGGGTAACAGTCATCCATTTTTGGTGGGAATGCAAACTTTGCTGCCACTTTGGAAATCAGTGTAGCAGTTTCTCAGAAAACTGGGAGTCAAATTCCCTTAGGACCCAGCAATTCCACTCTTTGGAATATACCCAAGAGATGCCCTATCATACTACTAAAGTATTTGTTCAACTATGTTCATAGCTGCACTATTTGTAATAGCCAGAACCTGGAAACAACCTAGGTGCCCCTCAATAGAAGAATGGTTAAAGAAGGTGTGGAACATATACACATTATAGTTTTACTCAGCCGTAAAAAACAATGACATCTTGAATTTTGCATGAAAATGTATGGAAATAGAAAACGCTTTACTGAGTGAGGTAACCCAGACCCAAAAAGAGGAATATGGTAAGTACTCACTCATAAGTGGATTCTAGCCATAATTAAAGGACAGTGAGCCTATAATTCGTGATCCTAGAGATGCTATATAAGAAGGTGAACCCAAAGAAAGTCATATAGTTATCCTCCTGGATATTGGAAGTAGACAAGATTGCCAGGCAATAGCTGGGTGAATGCGGGTGGAGGGTTGGATGTAAGGGGAGATGGGTAGAGATAAGGGAGAAGAGGAGGAATCGTGAGAACTTGGGCGAATGGGATGGGTGGAATGGAGGAAGAAGAGTGGATATGAGAGCAGGGAAGTAAATATCTTAATTAAGGGAGTCATTTTAGGGTTTGCAAGAGACGACTCTAGAGGGGTTCCAAGGTCCAAGGAGAGGTCCTCAGGTTGTTCCTTGGGCAGTAGAGGGGAGGGTGCCTGAACTGGCCTTGTCCCATAGCCACACTGATGAATATCTTTCATATCACCATAGAATCTTCATCTGGTGATGGATGGCGATAGAGACAGAGACCCACACTGGAGCACTGCGCTGAATTCCCATGGTCCAAATGAGGAGCAGAAGGAGGGAGAACATGAGCAAGGAAGTCAGGACCATGAGTGGTGTGTCCACCCACTGAGACAGTGAGACTAAAATAATGGGAGCTCACCAAGGCCAGCTGTTCTGGGAGTGATGTAGCATGTGATCAAACTGGACACTCTGATTGTGGCTGGCAATGAAGGCTGACTGAGAAGCCAAGGGCAATGAATGGCACTGGGTTTTGATTCTACTGCATGGACTGACTTTGTGGGAGCCTGGTTTGTTTGGATGCTCACTTTTATAGACCTGGAGGAAGTTGGGAGGACCTTGGACTTCCCATGGGGCAGGGAACTCTGATTGCTCCTAAGACTAGAGAGGGAGGGGGAGGTTGTTAGGGGAAAGAAAAAGGGAATTGAAGAGGAGGTGGAAATTTTTAATAAAGAAATAAGTTAAAAAGAATACCTGAGTGAAGTAATTCAGTCTTAGTTAGGGGTTGTATTTCTGAGATAAAACACCAGAAACAAAAGCAACTTGGTATCTAAAAGGTTTATTTAATCTTACACTTCATGGCAATAGTCCATCATTGACTGAAGTTAGGTCAGTATGTCAAGCAGGGTAGTATCTGGGTCAGGAACTTAATCACTCCTGCATGAAAAAGGACTGCTTACAGCTTTGCTCTTCACAGTTTGCTCAGTCTTCTATCTTATACTATCCAGGGTCACCTGTCCACAATGTTCTAAGAACCCCTGCATCAATCACTATTTAAGAAAGTACCCTATAAACTTGTCTACAGGACAATTTATGGCTGAGTTTGCTTAACTGTGGTTTCCTATTATAAGATAATAATGTAGATGTCAAATTATTAATAAACAGCATAACAAGTTTAAGAAGAAAACGCTGCTTGTTCTCATTCATATAAATCCTTGCTTCAACATTTAGTTTTAAATGTTTAACTTGGGTTCATGAGGAATGT
Source organism: Myodes glareolus (assembly GCF_982192425.1). Taxonomy (NCBI): domain Eukaryota; kingdom Metazoa; phylum Chordata; class Mammalia; order Rodentia; family Cricetidae; genus Myodes; species Myodes glareolus. The sequence goes on along the minus strand of NC_142028.1, from coordinate 118,150,192 downwards.
AGGGAATTAGAAAAGAGTCATTGGAGTGGAGCAGCTCCTAGGAGAGTTGGATAGGGGAACATATGTAAAATGCAGGAAAAAAAGGTAGAATAGTGGAGTAAAAAGTGTTAAAGAGTGAGGGGGTTATGGGAGTACAGTAAATGTGGTAGGGAGAAGAGTAATAATCAAAACAAATAAGATGAAAAATACCATTTGGTAATATACTATTTCATTACTCAATTAAAAATATAAAGAAGAGGAACTTGAAGGAAGATAACTGTCATAACTATATAATTCTGTTCCTAGAAACAGTTGGATGATAAACAAAAATCCTAACACCAGCTGTGGGACACCTTTTTATGAATTGTTGGTCAGTAGACCAAAGAAGTACCCCCAATGCAGGTGTTTGTCTTTCCACATTGTTGACCACCTATTTTGTAGATACTGTGTATCTCAACAGTAAATTAGAAAAAAATAAAACTATAATAGAGTTGATAGCTTTCTCCCTGATAGTGATCTTCCACAGTACCAAAAGGTGTGAAGAAAATTTTTTGAGGAACTGAAGACACCAATGATCTTTTCTGTCTGTGAACTTTGCAAACTGTAATGCAAAAGTTCCAGGCTAGATGTGCCCAAATTTCCAGTAGTTGCAAAACTATTGCATCATTTTCAACTGACTCCTAGATGGGAATTTATTCCCACTCAATGAAAATGAACTCATATCTGATACTGTAAACTTGTAAAAATCCAAATACTGAGAGATCGTATAATCATTCTTTCCATAAAGGGATCATATTACATGTGTTTAGATAAATAAATGTAACATCAAACTGTCTCCCTCCCTCCCTCCCTCCCTCCCTCCCTCCCTCCCTCCCTCCCTTTCTTCCTTCCTTCCTTCCTTCCTTCCTTCCTTCCTTCCTTCCTTCTTTCCTTTGTTTTTTCTGTTTGGTTTTTCAAAAAAAAGGTTTATCTGTAGCTTTGGAGCTGTACTGAAACTAGCTTTTGTAGACCAGGCTGGCCTTGAACTCACAGAAATTCACCTGCCTCTGCTTCCTGAGTGCTGGGATTAAAGAAAATGGTTTTTCAATATGTATGTTTATCGTCAAAGACAATTGAGATCATCAATCCTAATCAGAGAATCTGCTTTATGGAGTGAGCAACTTGAATATAAAGAGTAGTGGGTGTCCAGAAAGCTGAAAGCAAGCAATAGCTGAATGTTTATCCCTAAAGAAAACATATAAATCTCAAAGAACATTTTGGAAAATGTCATTGAATAAATGAAAGAGCTGCAAAATAGAAACAGACGTTGTGAAATGCTATCCTTTAGACAACATCACCACTTTAATTATGAAATTGCATCAGCTGAGATTCCTTGCCCTGAAACTGCAAAAGAGACCCTGTCAACCATCAGTCATAGATTGGAAAGGGACTCATGGGACCCTACCCATTACTGCTGTGTTATTGATTAGTGATTGATTCTAGGAAAAAAAAATCATTGCCCTAGTTTTTTACGCTCTGGTAAACCCACCAGGCTCCCAACCTCTCATTATCACAGAAATAGCCCTAATTGCAGGCATAGGGACACAAACTAAACAAAAGTCATGAGTGTAGGAAAATAAACAGTAGGGAATTGGGGTTGGTGGATAGAACAGTAGGGAAAATAAGAAATGGTGGGAGTTAGAATAATCAATTTGTTCATGAATGAGAGTTTCAAAGAACACATTTGATTAATATTAAGAGTTATCTAATGTTTTTCAATTATTCTTAGAAGAGTTGAGTGTCTATGACCTGGCCTTTGTTGAAACCAGAGGAAAAGAGAGATAATTGCCCACTACAATGTTGTACAATTAATGGGAGCAGTACACAGAAAAGAGAAGAAACAGGAAGTGAGGAGACACTATAAACCCTAAAAGCCTACTGCAAGTTAAATACTTCCTTCAGCAAGGCTATACCTCCTAAATATTCCTATACATTTTAACATGATATACCTTTATTCTGTCATCGAGTTTTGAACAAAAATCTCTTTCCTCTGTTTATTTTCAATTTTAAATATTCCAAGAAAATTTCCTTTCCCAAAACCAGCTGTAAGACTGTATTAGGATTTTTTATGATTTTCCATTGTTTATGGAAATTTTGGCCAATGTTAAGCACCTTTTCCACTTTTCTCTGTCCTTCCTGGTCTCGCTGGCCTGGCTTCTTTCTAGCCCACCAGTCCCCACAGCTGCTTATTGAATAATCATTCAGAGACTTAATATTAACTAAAATTGCTTGGATTATGGCTCATGCTTCTTACTGACTACATCTACATATGAATTAAGTCATTTCTAATAATCTGTGTATTGACATGTGCTCCGTGGCTTACTGGTAATGCTCCGGCATCTTTCTCCTATGGCAGTTGCTGGCATCTCCCTGGCTCTACCTTCTTTCTCTGTTTCTTTCTGCTTGGATTTCCTGACTAGATATATATTTCATGCCATAAGCCAAAGCAGCTTATTGATTAACCAATGTTATAATTCATATTCATAGCATATAGAAGGAAATCTAACATCAACATGGAGTAAAAGATGTTTCTTAGTCACAGTTGTAGTCCAACACCTAGCACAGTACTTGGCATTTGACCTCTTCATGAAATATTTGCTAAATGAATGACAAATGCAGATTGAAACAAGGGAAGAACTAAAGATGACTCCATAGTTTCATACTTCACTGCCAAAGGAATGAACTTCTGTGCACTCAATCTTAAATATTTTATACTTTAGCTTTAAGGAAACAAAACTAAACAAAAAATTAAAACAAAAATTTTAAAACCCATACCACTTTAGCTGTACATCTTGCTTTCACCTCTAATTCTTTCAGAGGTATAGGGTCAGAGTGTATAGAATCTAATTGTAAAATTATGCCACGAATTGGGAGCCACTTGGCTATTTAGTGAACAGATTTTTGGTATTTAAAAGATTTTGGTATTTAAACATCTGTTCTATGGAGAGACGGGGAGAAAGAAAACAGGTTGCTTTGACACTGGGAAGAAACAGCTACCTATTTTGTGTGTGAACTTTCCGTTTGTGAGATATATAGGCAGCATTTCTAATGAATCTGCTGGAAGCGGCTGGAATATTATGATTTATAGTACTGCTACACTCTCTATCACAGCATTTTATTAGATGGATGGGAAGCTGGTAGTAATGAGGTTAGGAATGAGCAAACATTCATCAAGCCCTGCTGCATCTTCTCAGGAAAGACAACACACTATCTCATATGTCACAGGCAGTGATCTAGGTCACAATGATATAAAATGTGTGATTAAAAGCAAGCATTTGACACTAGGTAACAGGCATCTAGTTAAAAAATAGCTGTAGTGTTCCTGACTTTTAATTAAACCCAACTCATAAATATGTACTGGGGTAAATATACTGCAGACGGGGTTGTTTTTGTTGCATCATGTAACAATTACCTCCAGAATGGGTGCTAACTTACATTCTATGGTGTTCTCAGCCAGGTAGTGAACAGAGATATGAATGTTAAAGGATAATATCAGGCAGGTATGAGGCACAAACTGCATTTATTGAACTTCCATTTGCCTGTCCCACCTGTTCCTATGATGGTATCTACTTTTTCTTCAGTATTGTCTCCATAAAGCTATCAACCTTAAGCAAAATATATTTTATATTTAGTAATTTCTAATAGTCTTTCACAGTGCCCTTGATAGTTTGAGTAATGATTGGGATAAAATGGATTTTTTATTTTTTATTTTATTGATCTCTACATTTTTCTCTGATCCCTACCCTTCCTCTCCTCTCCATTTCAGTCCTCTCCTATGGTCCCCATACTCCAAGGTTACTCAGAAGATCTTTTCTTTTTCTACTTCCCATGTAGATTAGATCTATGTATGTCTTAGGGTCCTCATTGTTGTCTAGGTTTTCTGGGTTTTGATTTGTAGTCTGGTTTTCTTTGCTTTATGTTTAAAAACCGCTTATGAGTGAGCACATGTGATAATTTCTGGGTCTGGGTTACCTCACTCAATATGATGTTTTCTAGTTCCATCCATTTGCCTGCAAATTTCAAGATGTCATCATTTTTTTCTGCTGTGTAGTACTCCATTGTATAAATGTACCACATTTTTCCTATTCATTCTTTAGTGAAGAGGCTTTTAGGTTGTTTCTATGTTCTGACTATGACAAACAATACTGCTATGAACATAGTTGAGCACATGTCATTGTGGCACAATTGAGCATCCTTTGGATATATACCAAAAGTGATATTGCTGGGTCTTGAGGAAGGTTGCTTCCTAATTTTCTGGAAATTGCCACATTGACATCCAAAGGAGCTGTACTAACTTGCACTCTCACCAGCAATGCAGGTGCATTCCCTTTACTCCACAACTTCTCCAACATAAGTTGTCATCAGTGGTTTAGATCTTGGCTTCTCTTGCATTTGTAAGATGGAATTCAGTTATGTCAGCATTATTTGTTAAATATGCTTTCTTTTTTTCCATTTGATATTTTTTGTTTTCTTGTCAAAAATCAGGTGTTCAAAGGTGTGTGGATTAATATCCAGGTCTTCTATTTGGTTCCATTAGTAGTACTCCTGTCTGTTCTTATGCCTATACCCGGCTGTTTTCAATACTGTAGCTCTGTAGTAGACTTTGAAGTCAGAGACTGTGATGACTCCAGATGCTCTTTTGTTGTAAAGGATTGTTTTGTTTTTTGTTTGGGCTATCCTGTTTTTGTTTGTTTGTTTGTTTGTTTTTTGCTTTTCCATATGAAGTTGAGTACCATTCCTTTGAGACCTGTGAAGAATTTCACATGGATTTTGATGGGCATTGCATAAATCTGTAGATTACTTTTGGTAAGATTGCCAGTTTTACTATGTTAATTCTACCTACCCAAGACCATGGGAGATCATTTCACTTTCTTGTGTCTTCTTCAATTTCTTTATTCAAAGATTTAAAGTTCTTGTCCTGCAGGACTTCCACTTCTTTGGTTAGAGTTATTCGAAGATAATTTATGCTACTTGTGGCTATTGTGAAGTGTTATGTTTCTCTGATTTCTTTCTCAGTCCATAGAATGGATTTTTCAAAGAATGAATCTTAGACTTTAGCAAACTTTTCCTGGTTATATACTTATTCTTTGATAGGGGATTCATTAATCAGAACATTTTTTCCAAAGTTTATTAAATTATAAAAGTTTCCATTTCCGCCCCTCCTCCCAACACCCTCCCACTCCCCCCACTCCCTCTTCTCCTTCCTCTCCATCCCTAAGAGCAGTCAGGGTTTCCTGCCCTGTGGGAAGTTCAAGTTCCTCCCCCCTCCCTCCAGGTCCAGGAAGGTGAGTATCCTGACAGACTGGATCCCAAAAATCCAGTATATGCAGAGGAAACAAGTCCCAGTGTCATTGTCAATAGATTTTCAGAAAGACTCTGGGCCAACCACATTCAGAGGATCTGGCCACATTCAGAGAATCTGGTTGGATCACGTGCTCGTTCAGTCCCAGTCCAACTGGCCTTGGTGAACTCTCATTAGATCAGTCCCCTTGTGTCAGTGGGTGATCGCACCCCTCGCGGTCCTGATTTCCTTTTTCATGTTCTTCCTCCTTCTGCTCCTCATTTGGACCTTGGAGGGCTCAGTCCGGTGCTCCAATGTGGGTCTCCGTCTGTATCGCCAAGCATCGTCGGATGAAGATTCCCTCTGGTCTTGCCTTCTTTGCTCACGTTCTCTTTCCTTCTGCTTCTCGTTCAGACCTAGGGAGTTAAGTCCAGTGTTCCAATGTGGGTCTCTGTCTCTATCTCCATCCATCGGCAGATGAAGGTTCTATGGTGATAAGCAAAATATTCATCAGTATGGTTATGGGGCAAGGCCGGTTCAGGCACCCTCTCCTCTGTCCAGAGAACAATCTGGGGATCTCTCCTTGGACCTGGGATCCCATTTATAATCAAGTCTCCTGTAAACCCTAAAATGACTCCCTTAGTTGAGATATATTCTTCCCTGATCCCATATCCATCCTTCCTCCCTCCCCCCATCCCAGTCCCCCTAGCTTTCCCCATTCTTCTCCTACTCCCTTCTCTCTAACCCTCTCCCCTTCCAACAACCCTCCCACCCCCCATGCACCCAAGGTTACCTGGGACTCTTTTCTATTTCCAATCTCCAGGAGGATATCCAGGAGGATAACTACATGATTTTCTTCAGGTTCACCTTCTTATTTAGCTTCTCTAGGATCGCGAATAATAGGCTCAAAGACCTTTAATTATGACTAGAATCCACTTATGAGTGAATACATACCATATTCCTCTTTTCGGATCTGGCTTACCTCACTCAGTAAAGCGTTTTCTATGTCCATCCAATTGCATGCCAAATTCAAGATATCATTGTTTTTTACGGCTGAGTAAAACTCTAATGTATAAATGTTCCACACCTTCTTTAACCATTCTTCCATTGAGGGGCACCTAGGTTGTTTCCAGGTTCTGGCTATTACAAATAGTGCTGCTATGAACATAGTTGAACAAATGCTTTTGTGGTATGATAGGGCATCTCTTGGGTATATTCCCAAGAGTGGAATTGCTGGGTCTTGAGGGAGGTTGACTCCCAGTTTCCTGAGAAACCGCCACACTGATTTCCACAGTGGCTGCACAAGTTTGCATTTCCACCGACAATGGATGTGAGATCCCCTCTCTCCACATCCTCCCCAGCATAGGCTATCATTGGTGTTTTTGACTTTAGCTAATCTGACCTGTGTAAAATAGTATTGGGTTAATTAGAGTTTTAGTGTCCATCCCTGACTTCAAACTCTATTACACAGCTACAGTATTGAATAAAGCTTGGTACTGGCATAAGAACAGAGAGGTTGACCTATGGAATCGAATAGAAGACCCAGATATTAACTCACAAACCTATGAACACTTGATTTTCAACAAGGGGCTAAAGATATGCAATGGAAGAAGGAAAGCATCTTTAACAAATGGTGCTGGCATAACTGGATGTCAACCTGTAGAAGAATGAAAGTAGATCCTTATCTATCACCATGCACAAAACTCAAGTCCAAATGGATTAAAGACCTCAACATTAATCTGACCACTTTGAACCAGATAGAAGAGAAAGTGGGAAGTAGTCTACAAGACATAGGCACAGGAGACCACTTCCTAGGTAGAACCCCAGTAGCACAGACAATAAGAGAAGCAATGAATAAATGGGACCTCCTGAAACTGAGAAGCTTCTGTAAAGCAAAGGACACCGTCAGTAAGACAAAATGGCTACCTTCCGACTGGGAGAAGATCTTCACCAACCCCTCATCAGATAAAGGCCTGATCTCCAAAATATACAAAGATCTCAAAAAACTAGACACTAAAACTCTAATTAACCTGATTAAAAAATGGGGTGCTGATCTGAACAGAGAATTCTCAACAGAAGAACTTCGAATGGCCAAAAGACACTTAAGGTCATGCGCAACATCCTTAGCGATCAGGGAAATGCAAATCAAAACAACTATGAGATACTATTTCTTACGTAAAAGCATAATGAATATAATAAGACAAAACCATTTTAATGTGAAATGTAGAGAGGGAAACAAACATTGGGGAACTTAAAGTTACAATCAAATCATGTGTAAATAGCAGGGAGCATTTTTAAAGAAATTGAGCATCAGTAAAGGGAAGCTGAGCTCTCTGCACTGGAAAGACATGAAGCTGTTTTTAGGGAAATAACCTGCCCTACAAAGACTCTACTTTGTGCAAGGGCTTCTTAGGGTTTGTTTTTACCTAGAAAGCAATTTCTCAAACATGCAAAATTGGTCAAAGAGGAAGACAGTCCATTCCTGAACATTACAATATTATCCACTTGGTACTGATTTTGGGGACAAGAAAGATATGAGATGGAACAGTTTCTAGATCTTTTCTTCCATGATTTCAGAGAGATGTTAAGTCTAAGAAATGTAAAATAACTGCCAAGAATAGCTGTGAGCAGGGAGTTTATGTCTTGATAGTGCCACAAACCTGTGGAGGCCAGGATCTAAGTGTACTGGTTTTAATGAGAAATACCCCCCATGAGCTTATGTATTTGAATACTTGTTTCTAGCCAGAGCCAATATTTGCTAAGGTTATGAAACTGTAAGAAGATGGAGGTTTGCTAGAGTAAGTATGTCACTCAGGATGGACTTTAAATCCAATTACCTTAGTCAACGTAAAGATAAAGATCCCCCTCTCTCTCTTTCCATTTCCCATGCTTGCTATTCCTGCTCCCATGCTATGCCTATGTTGTCATGATGGACTTCACCCCCTGAATGTGTAGACTAAAATAAAACGTTTATTTCTTAAGTTATATTTAGCCATTATGTTTATTACGTCAATGGCACCCAATGCGGTGGACTAAATCCACTTAAAAACCTGAGAGGGCTTAAAAAGGAGAGAGAGAGAGAGTTTAACATAGCTTTTTGCTGTTTGCTAGTGGCATGCTAACTCAGCAAAAAAAATTTAAAAAGCTGTGCCATTTTAACATGAGGCTTCCTGCCCTGCTGCCAGTGCAAACTCCTGGCAATGGAGCATTTGTGGGTCTGGGTGTTTGTTGTCCACTTAGGGTCAGGAGGAAAGTAGCTGAGGCCATGCCCCCGTGGCTAGGCTCTTACTGCCTGGGAAGATGGAGGGATCAGGCTTGGGCAGGCCAGAGAGCATGGTGGATTCGCACTGCCATACGCAGAGATGTTTCCAGGCTGCACAGTGCTCTGCATCGCAGATTTGGCTGTAACTCAGAAATAAAGAATTTATGTACTGTGTGCTCATTCCCAGAGTTAAAGTGCTGAGTGTGGCTCCTACCTGGCAGCCCCAGAGCTAGCAGAAATGGTATTTCCACCATTTTAAAATAGGACAGAGGTTGAGCCAACATCCAGAGCAGCTGCAACCAAGCTGCTTAGCATTTTACAAGCTCTTCAAGACAGTAGAGAATTCCTGACAATGCAATAAGGACAGAACAGATTCAGACACAAAAGATCTCTAAATGAGTGTTAGATAAATGTGTGTAGGCTTGGGAGAAAGAAGATAAAGAGTATATAAAGTCATAAAATAAAGTTAATGCTTTAAAAAAGGATAAAGTCTTTAAAGAGACAGACAGTAAAAATATTGATAGATTAAAAAGACTTAAGAAAAATAAGCCATGCAAATAGGGAGAGTACACAGAGAGTCTGGATTATGTATATTATTGTGTATTCTTTAAATTTTTTGACTGTGAAGGTGCTAAGTACAGAGAGAATTTTCATTGTATGGGCTGCTAAGCTAATCCAGCATGTATATCATAAAGGTATCTTGACTTCAGGATTTGGGTCTAGGGATATGATGCTTTGGAAAAGAGGTTCTTCTTTTGTTTTCACTGAGGACGAGACCCTGTGGATTGCTTCTAGACCAATATGGTATGATGTACCATGCCTTCCTGAAAGGTTGCCCTAAACACTCTCAAAAAATTAGTTCACCCAACTGCTGACTGAGATAAACCTAGCACACAGGATATACCATGAAAGATGTGATTAACAACACTCTCATACAGTATGAAGTTGTTTGGAGACAAATAACTGTGCCTATATTGCTATATATTGTTTATAAATGTTCTTTTACATTTAAAGGGGAATATGACATAGACATGGATAATTTGCATTGGTATGGATTTTGCTTTAGTGATATAAATTAAAGGTCAATTTTATTGTATGTTTATGTATTTCTGATCTTGATTAAGGTGTTGTGATTGAGCAGTTCATTTCAAAATGTAATGTATAATTAGGAAATATAGGTTGTTAATGGATAATAATATATAATAGTCAAGCTTGTAGTAATGTTAGTTAGATTTTCTAGATATATAGAGATCTATTTCAGTTAGGTATTCTTCATATCTTTCAAAGACTACAGAATATGGCATTTAATATGTTTTAATAACTTAGGGCTCTTTATGACAATGAGATACCAATCTTGGCAGCACAAACCTACTTCAAATGGAAAATGGGCATCAAAAAGGCTCCTTAGGGAGTTGATTAGCCATATGGGCAAGAAACTGCTATTGTCTGGACTGTTGTATAAACTGGACTCAAAGAACTTGTAGAGAGATGGCGGCTGAACTTGCCTAAAGGTGAGATGTTCCTTCAGGGTTCCTGATTCATGAAAGAGTCTGCGAGACACTCTGCAGGATACAGAGGAAAGTCATTAAAATGTCTTTGAAATTTAGTGCTTCATGGAAAAGTCTGCTGGATACTATGGGCCTGTAGGCTGAAGATGGATGTGACAATGATACAGAATAACTTTGGGTAACTGTCTAGGCAGTGAGATGTCTCTGCCAATTCTAAAGTTTTGGAAGTTGCTTTAATGTATTTCCAATTTACATAGGTAATATTATATCCTTCTGTAGTCTTTTATGGAGTTGAAAAATTTATAGTTATAATTTTCTGTTGTTATGATAAAAGATAAAATAGATATAAATAATGTAGCTGCTATTCCTGTTTGATTACTGTTTTGATAAATGAAATTTTATTATGTTTAAGTGATAGCCTTTCTTTTTTGTTTAAACAGAAAAGGGGAAATGGTGTTGGATGTTCTTCTGTCTATGTGTTGCTTTTATTGGTTTAATAAAGAAACTGTTTTGGCCTTATGATAGGGCAGAACTTAGAAAGGTGGGGTAGACCAAATTGAATGCTGGGAAGAAGGGTAGTGTGGCAGATGGCATAAAGTTCCTGCTTGAGCCTGACGCTGGTTAGAATCTTTCCTTGTAAGCTACGGCCTCTTTGTGTTACACAGATTGGTAGAAATGGGTGAAGTCCAGATGTAAGAGTTGGCCAATGGGAAATTAGAGCTAATGGTCCAGGAAATAATTTAATTAATACAGTTTCTGTGTGATTACTCAGTGTAAGCTAGCAGGGCAGCTGGGTGGAACATCAGGCCCTCCATCCATCAGCACATCAATAAGAAAAACAACTAATATACCATATATTACTTAGATTCACATATGGATGGAAACCTATACCATCCTTTAATTTTGTAATTCTGTATTTCTATGAAATCAGCATTACATGCATGGTTCCACGGTGTTCTTGAGCATCATGTATGATATAACATGGCTGTAATGGCATGCAAGGACTGGAATTAACAAACCCAGTAAGGAAATATATTTCTTTGTGTGTATATAGGCTTCAGAGATTGATATTAATATCATGTTGCACTTTTTTCAGGCAGCAACTTATAAAATATATATCATTAAATTAAACCATATAATCATCAGACATGACACTTGGAAACTTGAAAGAAAAACAATAGTGATGGGTTTGAGAGCTGCATGGGTTAAAAGAAAGGCCCTGACTCAATGTAGAAAATGAAACAATAAATGCTTATGGTTCAGTTATTTCCTCTTCTATTTGCAGAATTATATTTTTTCTATTTTATCTACTAAGAACTAAAAAGGAAGTAATAATAGTTGTGCTACTGTAATGATTATTTAATCTTATATTTTTAAAATTTATTATATTTTTTAAAACTACCAATCCAAGTTTCCCTCTCTGCCCTCCTCCCACTCCCTCCACACACTCTTCCACTCTATCCCCCATCCAATCCTCAGAGAGGGTAAGGCACATTGCTTTGGGAAAGGTCCATTGCCCTCCCTACTGTATCTAGGCTGAGTAGGATATACATCCAAAGAAAATAGGTTATAAAAAAGCCAATAAATGCAGTATGGATAAATCCTGATGCCCCTGCCAGTGGCCCCTC